>NC_135807.1:22014673-22312173 GCF_964213995.1 Mustelus asterias
ATCCCACCACAGCAGCTAGTGGAATTTAAGTTCAATGTAATAAATCTGGAGTTAAAAGCTAATATCAGGAATGATGACCAAGATTGTTGCAAAAACCCATCTGGTTCACTTAGGAATTCCCCTGTCCCAATATGGACATGCATAGTTGACCCTAAAGGTTCTCTGAAATGGCCAAGCAAGCCACTCAGTTATATCAAAAATGTTAGAATGTCAAAAAGCACCAAAACTGGATGGACTACCCATGCTGTTCCTTGCACATCAAAGCAGTATCTGACCATGTGTGGCACCAAGGAGCCCTAGCAAAGCTGAAGTCAATGGGTATTAAGGGACAAAGACTCTCCACTGATCAGAGTCATACCTAGCGTGAAGAAAGATGGTTGTGATTGTTGGAGGTCAACCATTGCTGCTGGAATTCCTCAAGATAGTGTCCCACTCCCAAAGGAACATAGGATGCAGGAACAGGAATGGACTATTTGTCCCCTCAAGCCTACTCCACCATTAATCTAGATCATGGCTGATCGACCTCAACACAATTTTTTTTTCACCCTCCCCATATCCCTTGATGTCATTAATATCTAGAAATCCATCAATCTTTGTTTTGAACATACTCAATTCCAATGATCTTCATTTCCTCCTTCCTGTCTTCATTCTATCATTCTTATCTTCCCTCCATCATAGGATTAGAAGAGGGTGGAGGGAATCAATACTTAAGGTGATTTAGCGGGTGCTGATCAAGTGGGCTGCTTTGTCTTGGATGGTGTTGAGCTTGTTGTGCATTGTTGGAGCTGCACTCATCCAGGCAAATTAATAGTATTCTACCACACTGCTGACTTGTGCCTTGTAAATAGTGGAAAGGCTTTGGGGAGTCAGGAGGTGAGCTACTTGCCATAGAGGTGCCCAGCCTTTGACCTATTCTTGTAGCCATAGAATTTACATGTCCAGTTCAGTTTCTGGTCACTGCTAACCTCCAGGTTATTGATGGTGGTGAGTTAGGAAATGTAAGGCCGTTGAATGCCATGTGGAGATGGTTACATTCTCTCTTGTTGGACATGGTCATTGGCTGGCACTTGCATGCCATGCATGTCACTTGCCATTTATCATTCCAAACCTGAATGTTGCCCAGCATCGAATGCTTCAATAATGGGGGATTTACAAATTGTACTGAAGATTGTATGATCATCAGTGAACGTCCCCACTTCTGGCCTGATGAAGAAGCTGATGATGGTTGTGCCTAGGTCACTATCCTGAGGAACCCCTGCAGTGATGTCCTGGCATTGAAATGACTAACCTCCCAACAACTGGAACCACCTTCCTTTGCGCCAAGTATGACTCCAACAAAGAACAAAGAAAAGTACAGCACAGGAACAGGCTCTTCGGCCCTCCAAACCTGCACCGATCATGATGCCTGCCTAAACTAAAACAGCATGCAATTACAGAGTCTGTATCCTTGCATTCCCATCCTATTCATGCATTCGTCTAGTTGCCCCTTAAATGCCGCTATAGTATCTGCTCCCACCACCTCCCCGGGCAGTGCGTTCCAGACATTCACCACAGTCTGTGTAAAAAACTTGCCTCACACATCTCCTCTAAACTTTTCCCCACACGCCATAAACCCACGTCCCGAGCAGTGGAGAATTTTCCCCTTGATCCCCATTGATGTCAGTCTTATTAAGGGTCCTTGATGCCACAATCAGTCAAATGTTGTCAAGGGCAGTCATTTGTCCATGGCTTACGAATTCAGCTCTTTTGTTCATGTTTGGACCAAGGCTGCAATGAGGCCTGGAGCTGAGTGGCACTCGTGAATCCCAAACCAAGTATTAATGAGCAAGTTATTGTTGAGTAAGTGACATTTTATAGCACTATTGGTGACAGTTTTTATCACTTTGCTGATGAAGTACAGACTAATGCGCGGTTAGCAATTATATATGTGATAAAGGAGAAAGGCTGATGGAAGCACCACTCATGCCAAAAATATTAAGTGTCAACCTGGTGAATTTGCAACACGGGATTACATACATGCTGAACAGTAGCAACAGCATGCTTTGGAATGACAAGTGCTGTCATCGGCCATTCAGATCTGAATAATGGATAAATGGATCGTCCTTAAAGAGGAGTCGCTTCAGGTATAGCGAGGCTCATTCCCATGAGAGGGAAAGTTAGGATAAAGAAATCCAGAGCTTCCTGGATGACAAAATTGAGAGTATGATGAAGTCGGAAAAGTATGTGTATGACAGATGTCAGGCTGATATTACAAATGAAAACTAGGCTGAATATAAAAGGTTCACAGGGAAAATGATAAAAGGAAATAAGAGAACCAAGGGGAGAGTATGGGAAGAGACTGGCAGCCAACATAAAAGGAAATCAGAAGTCTTCTCCAGGCATATAAATTGCAAAAGGATAGGAAGGGTCTAATTAAGAACCATTAGGAAATTTACACCGAGGCAGAGAGCTAACTGAGATACTAAATGAATATTTTGCATTTTTTTTTAAAGATGCTGTTAAAGTTACAGAGATGGAGGAGGTGGTTGAGATATTGGATGGGCTAAATGTTGTTAAGGAGGACAGAGATAAGTGATCCCACAACCAACACATCAGACCAAAGCTCGGCAGTTCTAGCATCAAGCCGTGAATTGTGGTGGACGTTTAACCGATGAATGGGATGAGAAGGAGTCACCATAAATATCCCCATCCTCACCAACGGCTAACTCAGCAAGTCCATGCATTAGACAAAGCTGAAGTGTTTGCAACCATCTTCCATCAGAGGTGCCAAGCAGATAATCCACCTTGACTCTTCCTGAGTTCATAAAAGCCTATTCACCCTATCTGATTCATTCCCCAAGGTGTCAAGACATCGTTGAATGCACAAGGATACAGCAAAGCAATGGGCCCTGACAATATCCTGGCTACTGTACTAAAGACTTGAGCTCCTGAACTAACCACACCCCTAATAAAGCTGTCCCATTACAGCTACAACATTGGCATTTACCTGATGGGAAATGTCCCCAAATAGTCCCTGCTCACAAAAGATGGAGAAAATTTAATCTGACCAGTTACTGCTCCATCACAGTACTTTCAATCATCTGCAAAAGGCAGTGCATACTCACCAATAACCATTGAACAATAGAATCCTATAGCACAGAAGGAGGCCATTCAGCCCATTAAGTCTGCACCAACTGTCCGAAAGAGCATCCCACCCAAGCCCATCCCCGTAACCCCATGCATTTACCCTTCTAATTTCCCTAACCTACCCATCTTGGGACACTAAGGGGCAATTTAGCATGGCTAATTTGGCACTTAGCCTGCACATCGTTGGAGTGTGGTAGAAAATCCGAGCACTTGGAGGAAACATGCGCAGACACAGGGAGAATGTGCAAACTCCACACAGACAGTCACCCGAAGGCTGGAATCGAACACGGGTCCCTGGCATTGTGAGGCAACAGTGCTAACCACTGTGCCACTGTAACATGCTCATCAATGCTCAGTTTGGTTTCCACTCAGCTCCAGACCTCATTACATCCTTGATTCTAACATAGACAAAAGAACTGAATTCCAAAGGTGAGGTGAAAGTGACTGCCCTTGACATTAAGGTAGAACTTAATTGATGGTGGCATCAACAGAATTGAAATCAATAGGAATTATGGGGAAAACACTTGAAAGCCAGGAGTCATACCTCATACGAAGGAAGATGAATGTCTTTGTTGGAGAGCAATCATTTCAGAGGAGTTCCAGGGGGGTAGTGTCCTCAGCCCAACCATCTTCAGCTGCTTCATCAATGACCTTCCTTTCATCATCAAGTCAGAAGTGGGGATGTTTACTGATGATTCCAGTATTCAGTTCCCTTTGCAATGCCTTGGATAGTGGAGCAGTCAGGAGTGTGTGGAATAGTCACCACTTGGCTGGATGAGTGAATCTCCATCAACATTCAGGAACCTAGACACCATTCAGGACAAAGCAGTCCACTTTATTGCCACCCCAGCTGAAACATACCATTCTCTCCATCACTGGCTCAGTTTGGCTACAGTGTGTACCATCGGCAAGATGCACTGCAGCAATTCACCAAAGTTCCTTCAACAGCACACCTTAAACTTGTAACTCCTTGTTTATTTATTAGTCACAATGTGGAGATGCTGGCATTGGGCTGAGGAAGGCACAGTAAGAAGTCTCACAACACCAGGTTAATGTCAAACAGGTTTATTTGGTATCATGAGCTTTCGGAGCGCTGCCCCTTCATCAGGTGAGTGAAGTGAGTGACTCATTTGATGAAGGGGCAGCGCTCCAAAAGCTTGTGCTACTAAATAAACCTGTATTATTAGTCACAGATAGGCTTCCATTAACACTGCAATGAAAGTACTGTGAAAATTCCCTAGTTGCCACACTGTGTTACCTGTTCAGGTGCACTGTGGGAGAATTTAGCATGGCCAATGAACCTAACCAGCACGTCTTTGGACTGTGGGAGGAAACCGGAGCACCCGAAGGAAACGCACGCAGACACGGGGAGAACGTGCAAACTCCAGATAGACAAGCTGGGAATTGAACTCGAGTCCCTGCTGCTACGAGGCAGCAATGCTAACCACTATGCCACCGTGCTACCCTACTGCCCAGAAGAAGAAAGGCTCAAGCAAACACCACCACCTCCACGTTTCCTTACGCCGTCCTGACTCTGAATTACATTGTCATCCTGCCCCTGTCACTTGGCTCAAAATCCTGGAACTCTGTCCCTAACAGCACTGTGGGTCTACCTAAAACACATTCAAGAAGATGGCATGCCACCAGCTTCTCCAGGGGCAATCAGGGATCGACAATAAATGTTGGGCTTACCAGTGACACTCACTTCCCATGAATGATCATATTCAAAAGAGCCAGAGTTAATGGGAACAGAGCGATTCTAAACCCTTTTACATTCAAATTGCAGTATTGTTTTGCTTTCGTGGATTAATTTCAGGACAGCCCATAGTACTGGGAATGGGAATGGTATGTGCTGTGCGGGAAAGAAGAAGCCAAATGGACTTAATGGCAGCTCCTTATCTAGACTTTTGTATGGTTATATTTGCCACACCGGAGCCATCTATTTGTTGAGTTTGATTGCATGCCTTAAGTCCTATAAATAGCACCCATCCAGAAGGCAACTGTTTCGAAGTACCTCAGCATTTTAATGTGGAGGTTAAATCCATTCAGTAGGTCTGTAAGATTTACTTTCTCTGTGCGCCAGATGACATGACAATAGGATCCACTTACTGGCAGCTGTAAAAGCAAAGATTTTCATGTAACTGCCTTAATGCATTTAAATGTGATGGTTACTGAAAGGATAGAGAGCTTTGCTAGACATTCTACTGTGTGCTGTGAAGCAAGTTAGCGATTTTCTCCCTCCTAATGCGTGCTAGAACACATTAGCTTCAGTAAATGGTGATTTACTCTTTATTTGAATCTGTGTGCACAGAATTCCAAGTATTGACATTTGTCAGTAAATTAGGCCATTCTACACTCATCTTCATCAATGTTAATGTAAGCAGGTGTGGTCCACGTAGCTTCTTGAGCCTGCTCTGTCGTAGAATGAGATCATTGATAAATTGTCACCCTATATCCGCCAACAGCACCCCTCCCATCCCACCACTTTGTCTCGTCTCCCTTAATAACTTTAGTTAACAGAAATCTCTCATGCCCTGGTTTAAAATGAATAATTGCCCAAGCACCAATTGCCACTTGCATGCAGAAGTGTTGCCTAACATCACTCCTGGAAGGTCTGACTCTCATTTTTAAGTTGTGTCCCCTAATCTTAGACTTGCCAAACATAAGAAATAGCTTCTCTTTATTCAATCTATCATTTCCCCTTAATATCAAGAAAACATCAATAAACAAAGAGAAAACAAAGAAAATTACAGCACAGGAAGAGGCCCTTCGGCCCTCCAAGCCTGCACCGACCATGCTGCCCGACTTAACTAAAACCCCCTACCCTTCCGGGGACCACATCCCTCTATTCCCATCCTATTCATGTATTTGTCAAGACGCCCCTTAAAACTCAGCATCGTATCTGATTCCACTACCTCCCCCAGCAGTGAGTCCCAGGCACCCACCACCCTCTGTGTAAAATATCTGCCTCGTACATCTCCTTTAAACCTTGCCCCTTGCACCTTAAACCTGTGCCCCCTGGTAATGACTCTTCCACCCTGGGGAAAAAGCTTCTGACTGTCCACTCTGTCCATGCCCCTCATAATCTTGTAGGCTTCCATCAAGCCGCCCCTCAACCTCCGTCGTTCCAGTGAGAACAAACCAAGTTTCTCCAACCTTTCCTCATAGCTAATGCCCTCCATACCAGGCAATATCCTGGTAAATCTTTTCTGTACCCTCTCCAAAGCCTCCACATCCTTCTGGTAGTGTGGCGACCAGAATTGAACACTATATTCCAAGTGCGGCCTAATCAAGGTTCTATAAAGCTGCAACATGACTTGCCAATTTTTAACTCAATGCCCCGGCCGATGAAGGCAAGCATGACACTTGAGGAAAATAGAAATACTGCAAATAGATTTCACACCTCGCATTCCCAACGCTCATATATCCTTCTTCCCAGGCAGTCCCTCAGGATTGAGATGTCTTGCATCCACCCCAGGTCGATCGGGGAAATATTACCTGCAAATGTAACGATAATGTCCAGCAATGTAGCCTCCACTTTGTCTAAAAACAAATTGATGATAAATGTTTGTCAATTATATGGTTAAGGGCGGCACGGGGGCACAGTGGTTAGCACTGCTGCCTCACAGTACCAGGGACCCGGGTTCAATTCTGGCCTCGGGTCACTGTCTGTGACCTTCTAAATTCCAGGGAGTTTGTGTTATCTCTTCTGCTGCTTCCGGGATCTTGCTGTGCACAATTTGGCCCATTATACCCCAATGCCTACTCTTAAAACTTCAACGTGCTTTGGGGTGTCCTGAGGTATTAAAGGTAAGTATGAGCACAAGTCTATCTTTTGTTTCTCTGAATCTGATCCCTGGTGAATTGGAAGCTCTCTGCAGTCTCAGTACATTGTGGAACCACTTAACATAAATGAGATGTTAGCCTTATGGCACTAACAGTTACAGTAACATTAGCATCACTACACCCCACTATGATCCTACTTTAGAATTAAATGAAAGAAAGTTCTTCTGCAGTTTGCATGATCTATTAGCTTCTAAGTCTTGTCTTGGGTAAGAATGTTGTGAGTTTACACTGTGCCAAGGGCTACCGTAGAATCATAGAATCCCTACTGTGCGTGAGGAAGCCATTTGGCCCATCAAGTCTGCATTGACTCGTACCCAGGCTAAACCCGTTACCCCACGTATTTACCCCACATATTTACCCCACTAATCCCCACTAACCTGTATACCTTGGGACACTAAGGGACAATTTAGCATGGCCAATCCACCTAACCTGCATATCTTTGGACTGTGGGAGGAAACTGGAGCACCCAGAGGAAACCCATGCAGACATGGGGAGAACATGCAAACTCCACACAGACGGTCACCCAAGGCTGGAAATGAACCCAGGTCCTTGGTGCTGTGAGGCAGCCATGCTAACCATTGTGCCACCTTGCTGCCAACTGTACCACCATGCCGCTCATGGTGAACTATGTGCTAATAGTTAAGAAATTAGCAGGACTAAACTCTGAACAAAGAACAAAGAACAAAGAACAGTACAGCACAGGAAACAGGCCCTTCGGCCCTCCAAGCCTGTGCCGCTCCTTGGTCCAACTAGACAAATCATTTGTATCCCTCCATTCCCAGGCTGCTCATGTGACTATCCAGGTAAGTCTTTGAACCTGACAATTTTGGGATGCGATTCTCATCTGCTACACATCTTTCACATTCTGAGTCCTTCAGCATTAGAGGTGATTACTGGATCAACAATTTCTAGAAAAACACTTCTGCTAATGCCTTGTGCAATAAATGTAAGTATTGTCAGTCCCTCTTCTATCATCTGCCAGCACAGCCTTTGATTGTGACTGACTAATTGATACATGAGGGAAGGCAGTGGTGTATGGTATTGTCACTGAACTAGTAATCTTGAGACATGGAAACATAGAAAATAGAAGCAGGCGGAGGCCCTTTGGCCCTTCGAGCCTGCTCCACCAATCATTATGATCATGGCTGATCATCAAATTCAATATCCTGATCCTGCCTTCCCGCCATGTCCCTTGATTCCTTTAGCCCCAAGTGCTATCTCTAAAATAGACCCATGGTAATGCTCTGGGGACCTGGGTTCGAATCCCACCACAGGAGATGGTAAGATTCGAATTCACCAAAAATTAATGGTATAATGATGACCATGAAACCATTGTCGAAAAACCATCTGGTTCACTAATATGCTCTTTGTGATTTTTATTAATGACTTAGAGGAGGGGGCTGAAGGGTGGATCAGTAAATTTGCTGATGACACCAAGATTGGTGGAGTAGTGGATGAGGTGGAGGGCTGTTGTAGGCTGCAAAGAGACATAGATAGGATGCAAAGCTGGGCTGAAAAATGGCAAATGGAGTTTAACCCTGATAAATGTGAGGTGATTCATTTTGGTAGGACTAATTTAAATGTGGATTACAGGGTCAAAGGTCCCTACCTTCTGAAGACTGTGGAGGAACAGAGAGATCTTGGGGTTCATATCCACAGATCTCTAAAGGTTGCCACTCAAGTGGATAGAGCTGTGAAGAAAGCCTATAGTGTGTTAGCTTTTATTAACAGGGGGTTGGAGTTTAAGAGCCGTGGGGTTATGCTGCAACTGTACAGGACCTTGGTGAGACCACATTTGGAATATTGTGTGCAGTTCTGGTCACCTCACTATAAGAAGGATGTGGAAGCGCTGGAAGGAGTGCAGAGGAGATTTACCAGGATGCTGCCTGGTTTGGAGGGTAGGTCTTATGAGGAAAGGTTGAGGGAGCTAGGGCTGTTCTCTCTGGAGCGGAGGAGGCTGAGGGGAGACTTAATAGAGGTTTATAAAATGATGAAGGGGATAGATAGAGTGAACATTCAAAGACTATTTCCTCGGGTGGATGGAGCTATTACAAGGGGGCATAACTATAGGGTTCGTGGTGGGAGATACAGGAAGGATATCAGAGGTAGGTTCTTTACGCAGAGAGTGGTTGTGGTGTGGAATGGACTGCCTGCAGTGATAGTGGAGTCAGACACTTCAGGAACATTTAAGCGGTTATTGGATAGGCACATGGAGCACACCAGGATGATAGGGAGTGGGATAGCTTGATCTTGGTTTCAGATAAAGCTCGGCACAACATCGTGGGCTGAAGGGCCTGTTCTGTGCTGTACTGTTCTATGTTCTATGTTCTATGTAATATCTTTTAGGGAAGGAAATCCTTACCCAGTCTGGCTTACTCCAGACCCACAACAACGTGGTTGATTCTTAAATGCCCTAACAAAGCACTCAGGGGTCATTCGGGATGGGCAATAAATGCTGGCCCAGCCAATGATGCCCACATCCCCTGAACGAATAAAATAACAACACTTAACAAGACAATGGACAATAATATGGCTGTTGGAACACAACAACTTTAATTACACCAAACAAAAAGCACCATGTTACCTTGTGCAATAAAAAGTAAACATTGTCAGTCACGGGATCAGGATATTGAATTTGATGATCAGCCATGATCAAAATGAATGGTGGAATAGGCTTGAAGGGCCGAATGGCCTCCTCCTGCTTCTATTTTCTATGTTTCTATGTCTTGAGATTACTAGTTCAGTGACAATACCATGCATTGCTGCCTTTCCTCATGTATCAACTGGTCAGTCACAATCAAAGGCTGTGCTGGCAGATGATAGAAGAGCGACTTGCAACACACTACCAGGATGAGGGAACTGGTCTCTGATGATAGTAGAAGTATTGGCTTTAGCGTCTTACACCTCTGAGTCTCACAATTCCAGGTTCAAGTCCCACTTCGGGGCTAGAGCACAAAGATTCAGGCTGATCCTTAGCAAAGGCAATATCGCAATGTTGGAGTTTCGACCTTTGGATAAATCGGGACCCACATACCTGTGTGGGTGGATGTGACAGATCATTTCGAAGAAGAGCAGGGGAGTTATCGCTGGCATCCTGGCCAATATTTATCCCTCACTCAGTATCACAAAAACGGATTCTCTGATCATTATCACATTGCTATTTGTAGGAGTTTGCAGAGTGCATATATGCTGCTGCGTGTCCTATGTTACAATAGTGACTACACATTACTGGCTGTAAATCACATGGAGATTGCCAGTGGTTGTGAAAAGCACTGTATACGTTCAGTTCTTTCTTTCAGTGGGCAAGACTATTTGGGTGAATAATTCATGATATATTTAAATTAGACATTCCTTGACATTTGCTTGTCCCGAAACCGTAAAATCTCACCCGAGGTCAATGGACCTTCCCATTGCCCGCTCCTCCCCCGCTCCGATTCCCGTGGTGGTCAGGGCGGTAAACTTCCGACCAATGTCTCTCCCCTAAAGTCATTACTGTGGGAACCATTCTGCAATTTCACTCAGCTATGGGGCAGGATCTTACTAAAAATTGGAAAAGTGTCAGGATCTGCCTGAAAAGCATGTGTTTTTCTCCAGAGAGTAGTCTCACAGCAGCAGGTTAAAGTCCAACAGGTTTATTTGGTAGCATGAGCTTTCGAAGTGCTGCTTCTTCATCAGGTGAGCAGCACTACGAAGGCTCATGCTACCAAATAAACCTGTTGGACTTTAACCTGGCATTGTGAGACTCCTCATTTGCCCACCCCAGTCCAACGCCGGCAATTCCACATCATCTCTCTAGAGGAACAGGCAGATCTTCTTGCCCAGATCTTATGGTGAAAACAACCGGCGGGGGGTGAGGGGGGGGGGCGGTGTTTCATGCCGCCATGTTGAAGGATGGGGCCTAAACATTATGGTGGCATCCGAATCATGGAAAGAACACCCTTCTCCCCACCCTGCCATGGAGGTTTCAGAAGCTCCATCACCTCCCCCAAACAATCAGAGCCGGCATCTCCCCCACCCTTGGCGATCAAGGCTGGCATCTCCACCCCAACCCCTCCCCCGCAACCCTAGAGATCACAGCCGGCATCACCCACTCTCTCTCTCTCACACTCCCCCCACCAACAGCAGCAGTGGATCCCTTCCCCCGCTCTCCACAAACAGTCATCACTGGCATCGGACACCTCAACCCTTCCAAACAGTCAATGCCTGCCCCGATCCTATTCACTGCACCCCCCAACAAACAGCCATCGCTGATATTCCCACCACTCCCACATCCACTCCCCCCCCAAACATGAATAAATGAATCCTGGAGGGAAGGGTCCCCCAAATCTGAAGGGGGCTTCAGATTGATACAGCCCCATTCCTCCTTTCCACCCAAGATGGAGAAAGGTTATTTTGCTACTTGTCATCCTACTTGCACTTGCTCCCACTAGCATAGAAATTGTGATTGGCCTTTAAGTGGCCACTTAAGATCATTAATAGATGAAAGGGCACATTTCCCACCCAAGGCCCGCTCTGCCCCATTCTGAAATTGCATCTGGGCATCTGGGTTGGGGGTGTTGATCTCAGGAGGAATCCCAGAAGAAATCTCATCTATGTAGTCACAGGCTCCCCCTCCCACCTCAGAACCTGTCCTGGGGGAAAGAAGCAGAAAATTCTGTCCGTGAAAATCTCTCATTTATTGGTCATGCTCATTGCAAGACTGCGGATAGGTTCCCTCTGATGATCTGTCACCAGCACACCTCCAAATCAAACAACACCCATTTTCCACAATATTCCCAGCATTTCTGCTGACATTTTTGATGTGATTTGATTTATTATTGTCACATGTATTAGCATACAGTGAAAAGTATTGTTTCACCATAGCTTTTCAAGCCTAGTATTTCTGGCTGCACAAGACATTGCAAGAGGTTGAATGCATTTTCCCCCCATGATGCTCAGAAAAGTTGGGACTCTGGGCAGCACGGTGGCACAGCGGTTAGCACTGATTTGATTTGATTTGATTTATTATTGTCACATGTATTAGCATACAGTGAAAAGTATTGTTTCTTGCTCGCTATACAGCCAAAGCATACCATTCATAGAGAAGGAAAGGAGAGAGTGAGGAATGTAGTGCTACAGTCATAGCTAGGGTGTAGAGAAAGATCAGCTTAGTGCAAGGTAAGTCCATTCAAAAGTCTGATGGCAGCAGGGAAGAAGTTGTTCTTGAGTCGGTCGGTACATGACCTCAGACTTTTGTATCTTTTTCCCGACGGAAGAAGGTGAAAGAGAGAATGTCCGGGGTCCATGATTATGTTGGCTGCTTTTCTGAGACAGCAGGAAATGTAGACAGAGTCAGTGGATGGGAGGCTAGTTTGCGTGATGGGCTGGGCTTCATTCACAACACTTTGTAATTCCTTGAAGTCTTGGGTGGAGCAGGAGCCATACCAAGCTGTGATACAACCAGAAATAATGCTTTCTCTGGTGCATCGGTAGAAGTTGGTGAAAATCATAGCTGACATGCCAAATTTCCAGAGTTCGTAAAGTGAAAATGAACGATGCTAATTCTTGTTGGTTGCCAATCTGTCAGCCAGCCTTCTATCCATCTTGCCAAATTTTCTTTTAAACCACACTTGATTTTTATTTTTAGCGAGACACTTCAATCAACACCTGAAAATCCATCAGCATGACATTTATTGTATTCTTCTTATCTGCCTAATCAGTTCATGTCAACAGAAAAGCACTCCTCAATTTGTCGAACATGACTTGCGCAGTGATAACTGCCCGACTCTCGGCTTATCTGCTGCCAAAGTCCACTCAATCTGACTAGTCTAATGCTCCCTTCTATCTGGCCCCAAACATTGTGCCCGCCCCCCTGCCCCCCTGTAAACTTGAGGTCATCCAAGACCCGATTACTCATATCCTTGCACTTGTGCTCGTTGACCCCATGGGCTCCTGGTTAAGCAACACCTCAGTTATAAAATTCTCAACCATGTTTTCAAATCCCTTCATGGCCTCACCCCTCACCCCCTATCTCTGTAATCTCCTCCACCTCCACAACCCTCCAAGACAAATATGCTCCTTTAATTCAACTCCATGTGCTTTGCCTTCCTGGCTTTAATGCCTGCAGCATGAGTGAATGTGCCTTCAGCTGCCTGGGCTCTAAGCACTGACATTCCCTTCCTAAATCTCTTGGCCTCACTCCCTCACTTTCCTAAAACCTCTCGCCTAATACTGCATTGGTGTCAAATTTTGCTTTATCATGTTTGTGTGAAGTACCTTGGGACATTTTATTGTGTTAAAAGTGTTCCATAAATACGAGTTGTTGTTATTGATTAATCCATATATTTTCGAAGTGCTCATGAATTTTATCTTCAATTATGATATTCCCAAGAGATAGTGTGGTACATTGTAGCCCTGTTCTCTGACCTCTACTCGATGCGACTGTAGTTGCTGTTATCTGAATTGCCCTGTATATGTTTTAAGGAAAAATTTAACCTAATTGTGTCCCATGGGGGGCAGGTCTGCATGGGCATTGTTAAGTTCAAAATTAAGTTAAGAAGTGCTGGGTATGTAGCTACAACTGGTTGGCATCTAAAAGCGGAAGAAGAAACTAACAATTCTGATAGGCAGCACGGTGGTACAGTGGTTAGCACTGCTGCCTCACAGCGCCAGGGACCCGGGTTCAATTCCAGTCTTGGGTCACTGTCTGTGTGGAATTTGCACATTCTCCCCGTGTCTGCGTGGGTTTCCTCTGGGTGCTCTGGTTCCCTCCCAGTCCAAAGATGTGCATGTTAGGCGGATTGGCCATGCTAAATTAACCCTAGCGTCAGGGGGATTAGCAGGGTAAATACATGGGGTTACGGGAATAATGCCTGGGTGGGATTGTGGTCGGTATAGACTCAACGGGCCAAATGGCCTCATTTTGTACTGTATGGGTTCTATGATTCTATACCAGGGACCAAGTAGATCCTTAGAACACACACACACACACACACGCGCACACACACACACACACACGCACACACACACACACACACACACATTCTCCCCGTGCCTGTGTGGGTTTCCTCCGGATGCTCCGGTTTCCTCCACAGTCCAAAGATGTGCGAGTTAGATTGATTGGCCATGCTAAGTTGACCATTAGTGTCAGGGGACTTGCAGGGTAAATACATGGGGTTACGGGGATAGGGCCTGGGTGGGATTGTTGTCAGTGTCTGCTTAATGGGCCAAATGATCTCCTTCTGCACTGTAGGGGTTCTATTTCTCTCAATCTTCGCCTTATCTTTCTCCTTGAGAGACTGCTGTGCATTGTTTTCATTTCTGATTTTCAATGTCTCATTATCGAATGTAATATATAAGACACCTTTTCAAGTCAATCACAAAAACAGCTCTTAATAGCAGCCCAAACCAATGAAATTAAAAAAAATTAATCTAATCTACTGCTGACTTTTCCCCAACATTCTCTTCATGAGACTCTAACCGCGTTAACTTCTGTTGGCAGCAAGGATAAAAACCGAGTCTGACTTGTAAATTAAAATTCCTGTAATTCTCCACAGATAAATCAAGCCGGAGTTTTGTTGAATCTCTTAACAATGCAACTCTCCACTGGCTTGTTATCATAGCAGAGGCTTCAGTCTGCTGAGTTAATGGTGGCCGTTGCTAATGTGAGTCCCATCAGATGCCATAAAAGGCGTAAACCTGAGCTCAGTTTTTCACCCATTGGAGAGTTTATTGAATGCTGCACATTGGGAAAGGTTATTGCTGCCACCTCATTACAGAATGTCAGTGATCCCACCTCCAAAGCGATTACTTTGTGAGCCTGATGGAATACAAATGTATAGAGAGCATTGACACACTCGGTGTTTACCTGGCCTTTAAGTCAAAGCACCAGTGCCGGGAGGGCCAAATCTTTACAGTTGTAAATAATGACAATGTGTATAGATAGCGGACTTGAATTGGTACTAGAATTACCTGTCTGTAATAACAGGCCTGACAGGAAGCAGATATTGGAGCTTAAAAATGAAGCTAATCCAAGATTTTGGTTCGCTCAGTCGGGTTTTCCAAGGCTTTTAACAGAATTATTTTGTCAAGGCAGGGGACAAAGCAAGGCCTGAGGAGCGATGGGAAGTCACCAACCCGCCACTAGTCATTCCACATGCAGATGAATGACAAAGTCCTTTTCTGTCCTTGTGTAACACCACGCAACTGTACAGGCTGCCCATATACTTTTCCCTCAGCTGGAGACTTTCTTAATACAATATACCTTTACTGGTTCCGATGCACCAGGGCATGGGGAGTGGGGGGTTGGAGAGGGTTGTGGATAGTGGCGCGGTGATGTTCCAGAGTCCAGGCTAATAAGTAGCAGCAAGCTAGCACAGTGGTTAGCACTGCTGCCTCACAGTGCCAGGGATCCAGGTTCAATTTTGGCCTTGGGGAACAGTCTGTGTGGAGTCTGCACATTCTCCCTGTGTCTGCATGGGTTTCCTCTGGGTGCTCCGGTTTCCTCGTTCTCCTCGTGGCTGCGTGGGTTTCCTCCTGAAGCTCTGGTTTCCTCCCACAGTCCGAAAGACGTGCTGGTTAGGTGATTGGCCATGCTAGATTCTCCCTCAGTGTACCCGAACAGGCACCAGAGTGTGGCGGCTGGGGGATTTTCACAGTAACTTCATTGAGTCTTAATGCAAGTCTACTTGTGACCTTAATAAATAAAATAAACTTAAGGGAAGGAAATCTGCTGCCCTTACTTGGTCTGGCCTACCAGTGACCCAGAGCCACAGCAATGTGTTTGACTCTTAACAGTCCTCTGAAATGGTCGAGCAAACCATTCAGTCCAAGGACAATTAGAAAAGGACAAAAAATGCTGGCCGCGGCAGCAGCACCCACATTCCAAGAATGAAAGGAGTGGCACGGTGGCGCAGTGGTTAGCACTGCTGCCTCACAGCGCCAAGGACCCGGGTTCGATTCCCGGTTTGGGTCAATGGCTGTGTGGAGTTTGCACATTCTCCCCGTGTCTGCGTGGGTTTCCTCCCACAGTCTGAAAGACATGCTGGTTAGGTGCATTGACCCGAACAGGCGCCGGACTGTGGCGACTTTCACAGTAACTTCATTGCAGTGTTAATGTAAACCTTACCTTTGACTAATAAATAAACTTTAACTTTAAAAATAAGGGAAAAAAAGGACAAATCCAGAAGTTCCTCATTTTATGTGTTCCCCTTTTGCTGATGAAAATTCCTGGAAGGTTCCCGTGCTCGCAGTATGTTTTCTCCCACGGTGTACCAATGTGTTATCAATTCAAATGTACTCATGAATCCTATTTACTGTTCACACTGCAATGTTCCTGCTTTTACACACTGCACATTAATCTCATCCATTTGAAATGGTTCTTTAAAGCAGCAGGTTCTCACATATCAGGACATTTAACAGCATCAGTGTTAATTTATTGCTGGATGCTTGCGAACCACAGTCCTTACTTTTTGTCTGCTCTTTCAGTTGCTTTATTGGACAAAGGTGAAGAAGGTCAGTTGGATAGCTGAGGGCCCCAGTGACAGATTGGCCTGATTCACCAACACGATGCCACCCATCCCATCGACAGGCACCGGTTAACAACCTGTGATTGAACAGCACCCCATTTGTGGACTCAAGTTTCAACACAGTAACTCCACCCGAGGAATTAGCATTTTCAGTGGCAGACGAGGTGACCACAGTGTTCCCTTCAGCTTTCTGCCTGACTTGAGCAAGAACCATGTGCACAATTCTCCTATTTGATGCCCACCAATAAATCAAACAAGTGATAAGTGACTTCAGTGTCCGACAGGATGTGATGCGCTTCGTGTTTGGCTGAAGAGAGTTAGTGTGCTTTTTGCATGTTAGTTTGCTACTCATTTGCAGCCTGCACCAGTGGCTAACAGCAACGTGCGTGGTGAGCATGTCTCTCCCAGTCAGTACTCCCTCTTCATTGGCAAGTCCTCAGCTGTGCCAGTGGGGTCACAAATAAAACTGCTGCTCCAGTGCCCAGCTCTGTTTCACTGGTTGTCCATCCAGTAAAGGAGTAACCCAGTATTGGGTTGTTACACCGACATAGACCAGTATGTTCAATGGCAGATTGTGACTCTTGTTCTTTTTTGCACTCTTTTTATATCCCGTGGCTCCTTTTCCCTCTATTCAGTTTTCCATTTGATTCATTTAGCTCTTGCTTTTTATAATTCTTGTTTGGAACTTGGTGTTTCTCTCTCCAACATGCACGTTCGATGCGCCCTTTTTTATCACAACTCCTGCATTTTACATCTTTGCACCAGCAGTCATTTGGACGTCGATGGCAATTTTGAACCTATGCCTGTGTTCGGTCTCAGCTGATAGCTTATGGTTTTTAGCGCTCGAGTTGTTGGGCTTCCTTAACTGCTAATTCCATAGAGATCATGGCTTCTTTTTTAGGCTTAAGTTGCTTTCTGTTAAGACTGTTTTCTGGACAGCTTTGTTTCTTAACCCACACACTAGGTCTGTCTCTAATGGTATCATTCAAGACATCTCCAAACTCACAATATTCAGGCACTCGAGTTCAATTCTGGCCTTGGGTGACTACCTGTATGGAGTTTGCACGTTCTCCCCGTGTCTGTGTGGGTTTCCTTTGGGTGCTCTACTTTCCTCCCACAGTCCAAAGATGAGCAGGTTCGGTGGATTGGCCATGGTAAATTGACCCTTAGGCCGAAGCCCTACCACCTCCTCCGCCCCGGAATCGGGGCAGGCGAGGTTCCCAGAACAGAAATCTCCATTGGCCTCGGGCGGGATTTTATGATTTTGCCCGAGTGAGGCCATAAAATCTTGCCATTAGTGTCAGAGAGATTAGCAGGATGAATACATGGGGTTACATGGATAGGGTCTGGGTAGGATTGTTGTTGGTGCAGGCTGGATGGGCTGAATGGCCTCCTTCTGCACTGTCGGGATTCTACGATCCTACTGGGTCCGCAGCAATTTTGTTCGCTTGGCCAAAGTACTCAAATCTTTCAGTGTATGAGCTCCACCTCTCATCATATAGTCCCATGGTGTCCCACCATTTTTACAATGGGAAGGGCTTGTGTAAGCACAATGTGCCATGAAGCTTTTAAGCACTATCTTGCTTCTTTTTCTTTCAAACAAGGTTACCCGGAGCTCCTGGATGATCATGGTCACAGAGCAATATCCTTTTATGTGTAGGCTTTATGCTGTCTGAATACCTAGGCACTGCAGCAGAAGGAATTGAGCTGGTCTAGTAACAGATTCCTGCCTCCTCTCTATCAGTTGCAGGTGCTCACAAGTACACTGGGTTTAGTTCTCAAGGACACCGTCAGCATGTTCCAGGGTATGTGTGTAGCTGTGAAAGTGTTTGTGAGAGCTGGCGTTAATGACACATGGTCACTATTAGTGCTCGAAGGCTGTTCCAAAGAACATACTCAATGTTCAAAAAATATGAGGAGCGCAGCACAGATAACAAATAAGTCCTTTTGGCTCCTGTTTCATCGAGGAAGTAGATCCCGAGGTGTAGAATCACCAGATGTGGCTACAGAGGTGGAGGGTGTTATTCAAAGTGAAATAGTGCGAAAGAAACGACACACCTTTATGCCAAGAGAGATAGCACTGAAGAGACTACAATACACTGTTGTAGACAAATCACTGCAACTTAGCGATTTATATTGGAAGATCATGAGGGCAGCTGAAGAGAAAATATCAAGGCTTCTGACCATTTTTCCAAACTACTGCGACAAGTAAATAGTGCCAGAAGATTGAGAGGTGGCAAATCTGATTGTCCTCTTCAAGAGAGGAGTAATGGATAAGGCAAAAAATTACAGGCCAATCTGTTTTGCTCCAGTTGTCAGGGCGGCGATGGCTTAGTGCTTTTATCACTAGATAATACCGCAAATCCACTCGATAATCCTGAAATTCAGCTAATGTTCAGGGGACCCGGGTTCGAATCCCACCACGGCAGATGGTGCAGTTTGAATTCAATAACAAGAATCTGGAATTAAGAATCTACTGATGACCGTGAAACCATTGTCGATTGTGGGAAAAGCCCATCTGGTTCACTAATGTCCTTTAGGGAAGGAAATCTGACGTCCTTACCTGGTCTGGATGACATGTGACTCCAGAGCCACAACAATGTGGTTGACTCTCAACTGCCCTCTGAACAAGTGTAACTAGGGAAGGGCAATCAATGCTGGCCAGGCAGTGATGTCCATGTCCCATAAATGAATAATAATAAAAAACTATTGCAGTATATAATATGGGATGAATTCACTTCACACTCAGAGAAACACGAGTAAACCCAGGCCTGTCAGCATATCCATCTAAAAGTCAGTACATGTTTGAACAATCCAATAGACTTGCTTGAAGATAACGTGACAGATAACGGGAGTGCCGTGACTATGATTTTACTGATTTTCGAAAGGAAATCCAGTACTATAAATCCCTTATGATAGGACATGACTTTATTTTCCTCTTCACTCCCCCTCTCAATGTACTGTCCTGTAACAAGGTCTCATGGACAAGATGGTGTCGTGATGGCAAGAGAGGAAATAGAAACTAGAGAAAGATGCAAGTTCAGAGCTAGGGAAGGAAGTGGCAGAAGCATCTGATTGAATGATCTCAATGTTAGTGAGGAAAAAGTCCATGGGATTCTAGCATTTGCTGGAGGTCAGGGTGGAGGAAATGGGAGAGGGGGTTTAAAGAAAATGGCTTGCAATAGAGGAAAGAAACTGGGGTTATCTTTGCGATCCAGGATGATCCATTTTTGCACACACTAGCAAGACCCATTAGTGCTTTACATAGGACTACACACACAGGCCACTGGGGTCAAGCAATCCACGGTGGCATTAACATTCCATTCAGGCCTCTTCTCGTCCTTTCTCGTTTACTCCACCATCATAACCCTCAGTTCCTTTCTCCATCCTTTGCTTGTCTATCTAGATATGGCAGCACCGTGGCACAGTGGTGGCATTGCTGCCTCACAATGCTAGGGTCCTGGGTTCAATTCCGGCTTGTGTGGAGTTTGCATGTTCTCCCTGTGTCTGCGTGGTTTTCCTCCCAGAGTCCAAAGATATGCAGGTTAGGTGGACTGGCCATGGGATACTTTGAAAAAAGTCCAAGGAGTGACTTAAAATTATGGGGATAGAGCAGAGGGTTGGGCCTTGGTAAGATACTCTGTCAGAGAGCTTGTGCAGACTTGATGGGCTGAATGGTCTCTTTCTGCATTGTAGGAATTCTATAAATCCTATAAATGCATCTATAAATTCCTTCCCCGTGGCCGAAAGTTCCACATTCTCACTGCTCTTTGAGTAAAGAAATACCATCTAAATTCATTCTTGGATTTCTTAATGACTATCTTATATTTTTGGCCCTGGGAACATTCTCTCTGTATCACTCTGTCAAAGCCTTTCCTAATTTTATGTGACTCCTCGGGCTTTTTTTTCAAAAGAAGAGATCGAGATTTTTTATTTATTCGTGGGACATGGGCATCACTGGCTGGCCAGCATTTATTGCCCATTCCTGGTTGCCCTTGGAGGACAGTTAGGAGTCAACCACATTGCTGTGGTTCTGGAGTCACATGTAGGCCAGACTGGGTAAGGATGGTGTGGTGAACCATTGTTGGTTACCACCAGGCGTGCTGAGCCATGGTTTGGCCAGCACTATGAGTCTGTAGATATGTTACTGTTGGGGTTAGGGTTGGGCTGTTCTACCTGTTAATATAGTCCTATGGTACACCCCAGTTGGCTCCGCCTTCCGGGAGAGGTATAAAGGTCACTGCTCTGCCTGGTGACCCTTTAGTCTGGGATTGTATATTGTATATAGTAGCTCCGTTATTGTTGGCAATAAAATTGATGCGCGATAAATCACACGGGAGGCTGGATGTACCCGGGAAATAAAGGCTTTTATTGCCAACAATAACGGAGCTACTATATACAATATACAATCCCAGACTAAAGGGTCACCAGGCAGAGCAGTGACCTTTATACCTCTCCCGGAAGGCGGAGCCAACTGGGGTATACCATAGGACTATATTAACAGGTAGAACAGCCCAACCCTAACCCCAACAGTAACATATCTACAGACTCATAGTGCTGGCCAAACCATGGCTCAGCACTCCTGGTGGTAACCAACAATGGTTCACCACAGATGGCAGATATCCTACCCTAAAGGACATTAGTGAACCAAATGGGTTTTTCTGACAATCGACAATGGTTTCATGGTCATCAGCAGATTCTTAATTCCAGATATTTTTTATTGAATTCAAATTCCACCATCTGCCATGGTAGGATTCGAACCCGGGTCCCCAGAACATTAGCTGAGTTTCTGGATTAATAGTCTAGCGATAATACCACTAGGCTGTTACCTTCCCATATTGCTTATCAATCTTTTCCTGATATGTATACGCACGCATTTCCAACGTCATCCTTGTAAATCTTCTTTGCATCTTCTCCATTGCTTCTGCTTTATTTTAATAATATGACAAGAAGAATTACATAGTTCTCTAAGTGGGTTGCAGCCAAGGTTCAATACAGGCTTAGCATAACTGAACACACATTCGTACACAGGGATTTCTACAAACAAAAGGAATATGCTCAAGATTTGCACCTGTTTTAAATGTCTTGGCTGCACGGGGAGCCTTTGGTTTCCCGTCGCTTTCTCCAGGGCAATGCCTCAGTTCATAGAAATCATAGAAACCCTACAGTGCAGAAGGAGGCCATTCGGCCCATCGAGTCTGCACTGACCACAATCCCACCCAGGCCCTACCCCCACATATTTTACCCGCTAATCCCTCTAACCTACACATCCCAGGACTCTAAGGGGCAATTTTTTTAACCTGGCCAATCAACCTAACCCGCACATCGTTGGACAGTGGGAGGAAACCGGAGCACCCGGAGGAAACCCACGCAGACACGAGGAGAATGTGCAAACTTTAATCAATGTTGACTTGCCAACCAATCAGCTCCCTTTTCCCATGTAGTATAAGTTGTTGCGATTGTTTGAAATTTGGCATTCTTGCATTTGTCCTGATGAGGGCCAGATAAAAAGCTTCAGCAACACGTCCCTATTTTCAGATAGCTAATTCTCAAGGCGAGGTGATAGCTTATCGCTAGACTATTTATTAATCCAGAAACTAAGATAATGTTCTGGGGACCTGGGTTCAACTTTGAATTCAATTTAAAAAATCTGGAATTAAGAATCTACTGGTGACCGTGAAACCATTGTCGATTGTCGGAAAAACCCTTCTGGTTCACTAATGTCCTTTAGGGAAGGAAATCTGCTGTCCTTACCTGGTCTGGCCTACATGTGACTCCAAAGCCACAGCAATACGATTGACCCTTAACTGCTCTCTGAAATGGCTGAGCAAGCCACTCAGTTCAAGGGTGACAAGGGATGGGGAATAAAATGCCAATGTCCTACGAATGGGATGGGAGTACATAGAACAGGCCCTGCGGCCCACGATGTTGTGCCGAGCTTTATCTGAAACCAAGATCAAGCTATCCCACTCCCTATCATCCTGGTGTGCTCCATGTGCCTATCCAATAACCGCTTAAATGTTCCTAAGGTGTCTGACTCCACTATCACTGCAGGCAGTCCATTCCACACCCCAACCACTCTCTGAGTAAAGAACCTACCTCGGACATCCTTCCTATATCTCCCACCATGAACCCTATAGTTATGCCCCCTTGTAATAGCTCCATCCACCTGAGGAAATAGTCTTTGAACGTTCACTCTATCTATCCCCTTCATCATTTTATAAACCTCTATTAAGTCTCCCCTCAACCTCCTCCGCTCCAGAGAGAATAGCCCTAGCTCCCTCAACCTTTCCTCATAAGACCTTTCCTCATAAGTGTAGAGAGATATGATCCCCGGAAGGATAGGGGGTTTTAGTTCAGTCAGGCAGCATGGTCAGTGCAGGCTTGGAGAGCCGAAGGGCCTGTCCCTGTGCTGTAATGTCTTTTGTTCTTTGTTCTTTTGTATAAATAAAAGAAAATTTGTGAGAACACAATCTTCATGACTGGTGTTCAGCAGTGCTTCTGCACAGCTAGCAAGCAATATCATCTTTACAGTAATCAAAAAAATAGTTTGACTTTCAGTACAAGAAAGCCCACTTAATTACTCGCCTGATGGTTGATTGGGTGCAGTCACCTTCTGGGCAACAAAAGCCAAGGAGGAGCGCTGGGCTAGATCAACATTGAGAGAGAAGCACAGACATAAACACAGGCAGTTGATTAATCAGCACAATGAATTTATTGACTGTCCTCCTGCTTACTTGCTCCCACTTGCAAAATGCGATGTCAATCTACACAACTCGTTCTGATGTTAAATCAACATATCTCTCGCCTTCAATCGCTCTGCCGTGGTTTTGATGAGTAGAAGTGTCTCTAATTTTCCCCAAGCTCGCCTTCAGTTCCAGCCTATTTTCCATTCAGCGTTTGTCAAGGAATTATCACCATGAATAACTAGCAGAGGCTCTTCTATTGCCGAGCTAATAGCCCATTCTGGGAAGCTGAAGGCATCGACTGTGCGTTTCAGTCTCTGCTTTAAATAAAATATCTGTTTCAGCTGCATAAACACATTTGGGAACAACTTCAAGTATATTAAAAAGATGAGCTGAAGCACGCTGACAAAATCGTTACAGCTACTGCGCTAAGAGGCTGCTTCGTGCTGTGGTTTCTGGGCTGGTGAGATCTCAATCATGATGAGAGTTTTGGAGAGGGGTGCTTCCCGCAAGAAGATTTGCCTCACCGACTTTTTGTGACCCTCATGCATGCGAGTGTATTGGTGTATTCTCAGGGAGCTGAACAAACCTGGATAACTTCAACTTAACCTCAAGATAAAAGCTAAAGTTAAAGTTTATTTATTAGTGTCACAAGTAGGCTTACATTAACACTGCAATGAAGTTACTGTGAAAATCCTCCAGTCGCCACACTCCAGCGCCTGTCCGGGTACACTGAGGGGGAATTTTTAGCATGGCCAATGCACCCAACCAGCACGTCTTTCGGAGGAAACTGGAGCACCAGGAAGAAACCCACGCAGACACGGGGAGAACGTGCAGACTCTGTACAGACAGTCACCCAAGCCGGGAATGGAACCCGGGTCTCTGGCGCTGTGAGGAAGCAGTGCGAATCATCAAACTACCATGGATGCTGGAATCTGAAACCAAAACAAAAAAAAAAGCTGGAAAATCTCAGCAGGTCTGGCAGCATCTGTGGAGGGAGAGCAGAGCTAATGTTGGGTGACCCTTCATCAGAGCACATCAATTTAACCTTTACTCATTTAGAAATCTTTGCTGTGATGTTGCCAGGCAGTTAACTGATCAAACCCATCCAGCATGGGCAAGTATGTGTATGTGGCACACTCACCTCAGGTGAAGGTCCTTAGGCCATAGAGAGGGCAATAGGTAGAGGAGGCCGTGCTCACCAAAGGCCTTGCGCTCCTCACATAGGCCTGCCGATACATGCCCAGCTTCCTTGGCTTGTTTGAGGATTAGTGCCTCAGGAACATCAGATGGTCAAGATAAGTGGTTTCTGGCCTATGTAGCCTCCTTAGAGAAAATCTCCTGCCTACAGGAGCTGACAGAGATGCCAGTGAAAATCAGCACCAGTCTGAACTGTTATTTATCTGGATATTTTTGAGCTATCAGATGGTGAGAATCTCAAACATGTCACAGCCAACCAGCGGATATATCTCTTTCCACCTGATGACAATCGTCAGATAGGAAGAACTTTAGGATCTTGCAGAGTTTTCCTGAGTACAGTGTGCAATAGACTGCACACATATAGCTACCAGGGCGCTCTCTGACCAGATAAGAGCTTTTTCTAACCTCATGGGGTTCCACTCCATTAACACAAATCCTGGGTGGGGTTTTTCTCCCTCTCCATGGCGTGTTTGGCGGCAGTGCACTGCTCGCTGTGGCAGGATCCTATGGTCCCGCTGTTGTCAACAAGGTTACCTGTTGAACGCACCCCTCGCCACTGGAAAACCCATGCCATCAGCAGGACTGTAAGATCCCACCAGCGTGAATGGCAGCAAAAGGAGGTTAATGCAGGTATCTCAACTCATCTACTGCTGAAGTTCTCATCACTCCTTTTGTTACCTTGAGCCTTGACTATTCTGATACTCTCCTGACTGGTCTCCCATCTCATGCTATCTATAAACATCAGCTCATCCAAAACACAGCTACTTTGTATCTAGCTGTACCTATCCAAACACCATTCACTTATCAGCCCTTGCTAACCTACAATGGCTTCACTTTTGACAAAATCTCTGTTGCTTTCTGTCTTTCTCTCTCCTCCTTTAAGATGCTTCTTAAAAACAATCACTTGGCCCATCTTTTGATCATCCATCATAGTATCTCCTGAGGTGGTTTGGTGTCAAGTGTTGTGTGATAACAGTCCTGCGAAGGCCCTGGAGAGGTTTTGCGACATTAAAACATAAGAGATGTTGTGTAAATGGAAGTTGTTGACATTCTAGTTATATGGACCCATTAGCCAAGAAGCTGCCTTTGTCTCACATTAGTTCAATATCACCTCTTCTCTTCCACCATTCTTAGCGCAGTGGACAGCGCATCAGTCTTATAACCTGAAGGTCCTGAGTTCAATCCTCAGAGTGGGCAGAACTATTTTTGGAGTGGCAGGGTGGCGCAGTGGTTAGCACTGCTGCCTCATGGCGACAGGGACCCGGGCTCGATTGTCGGCTTGGGACACTGTCTGTGTGGAGTCTGTACATTCTCCCCGTGTCTGCGTGGGTTTCCTTCGGGTGCTCCAGTTTCCTCCTACAGTCCGAAAGACGTGCTGGTAAGGTGCATTATCCATGCTAAATTGTCCCTCAGTGTACCCAAACAGGCGCCGGAGTGTGGCAACTCGGGGATTTCCACAGTAACTTCATTGCAGTGTTAATGTAAGCCTATTTGTGACGCTAATAAACAAACAAACCACCCCGACATCAATCTTAGAAAGTAGCTGTCCAGCAACAGCAGATGCCCCTTTATGCAGTGGCTGAAGACACCACTTGGAAGTGATTGCATGATTGCTTTAAGAGCCAGTCATATGATTTGATGTCACTGGAGTGTTTCACAGGCTCCTGCTTTAATTTCATTTTCTACTCTATACAGGCAACAGCTCCTACAATAAACCTGTTGTTGTTAGTGTGAATCTACACGTGCAAACCACGTCTTTCTTTTTGCTTAAAACCCACAATCCCTCACATAGTTAGGACATCACGACCTCAATTTTAACATTCTCATCTTGCTTTACAAATTGCTCCCTGGCCTCAGCCCTCCATGTCTCTGTAATCTTCTCCAGCCCGACGGCCCTGTGAGAATGCAGCAATCTTGCAATTCTGACATTTCTTGCGCAATTCTGATTTTGAATGCTCCATCATTGGTGTCTATGCCTTGAGCTGCCTACGTCCTACGATTGTAATTCCCATCCTAATGATTTCTGTCTCTGTCTCTCTCTCTTCTACTTTAAGGTGCTTCTTAAAACCAATCACTTGGCCCAAGCTTTTGATCATCCATCATAGTATCTCCTGAGGTGGTTTGGTGTCAAGTGTTGTGTGATAACAGTGCTGCGAAGGCCCTGGAGAGGTTTTGCTACATTAAAACATAAAAGATGTTGTGTAAGTGGAAGTTGTTGACATTTTAGTTGTATGGGCCCATTGGCCAAGAAGCTGCCTTTGTCTCACATTAGTTCAATATCACCTCTTCTCTTCCACCCCGACACCAGCCTTAGAAAATAGCTGCTCAGGAACAGGGGATGTCCCTTTTTGCCTTGGCTGATGACACCATTTGGAAATCTCACTACACCAAAGCACAACAGGTATAAGAGTAGACGCATCACCTCAAGGCACAGTAGAACATAAGAACAAAAGAACATGAGAACTAGGATCAGGTGTAGGCCATCTGGCCCCTTGAGCCTGCTCCACCATTCAATAAGATCATGTCTGATCTTTTCATGGACTCAGCTCCACCTGCCCGCCCGCTCACCATAACCCTTGATTCCTTTACTGTTCAAAAATGTATCTATCCTTGCCTTAAAAACATTCAATGAGGTAGCCTCAACTCCTTCACTGGGCAGGGAATTCCATAGATTCACAACCCTTTGGGTGAAGAAATTTCTCCTCAACGCAGTCCTAAATCTGCTCCCACTTATTTTGAGGCTGTACCCCCTAGTTCTGGTTTCACCTGCCAGTGGAAACAACTTCCCTGCTTCTATCTTATCAATTCCCTTCATAATCTTACATGTTTCTATAAGATCTCCCCTCATTCTCCCGAATTCCAATGAGTATAGCCCCAGTCTCTCCTCATAAGCTAACCCTCTCAACTCCGGAATCAACCTAGCGAATCTCCTCTGACCCCCTCCAGTACCAGTATATCCTTTCTCAAGTAAGGAGACCAAGACTGTACACAGTACTCCAGTAGGTCATTGAGATGCGGGTGTAGAAGTTCAGGAGCCCTGAGAATTCTGTACGCTCCTTGCAATACTCCCCAGCCACAGTGTTTAAGAATGATAGTAGCATGCTGTGGTCAGCTCATCGCTCAACAAGGGGGCCAAGAATTGCACGACTCATCTGACGATGATGGGCGGGATTTTCCGGCCGTGCTCGCCCCAAAACCGGAAAATCCCGCCTGAGGTCAATGGACCTTTGCATGGTCTGTGTCCCTCCCGCTATGAATCCTGTGGCGGGCGGGATGGGAAAATCCCGCCCAAAGACATTGTGGACCTCAGCTCTTATACCAGAGACTGCAAATGTCTCAGAGTTTTGGAATGCAATTCAATGCTCAAGTATATTTACAAATCTGAAACAGGAGTCTTGCAAGCCCTTCCCCCACATATTCACACTGCCCTGTCAACTTCCTTTCGCTATATATAGTGTTGATCTTACTAGCTGCAATAATGAATATTTGACTTCTGGCTGATCATTAATCATACTTCCGGAATCTTTTTTTAATATTTGTTTTTGGCAAGAATAACTAGTTCAAATAAGTAGCTTTAAAATGAAACACTATATCACTTTAATTGATTGTAAATAAAACATGCACTGTACATTGCTGATGCTGAAAATCTAATTTTCACAGAATAGCCCTGTCTAATCTTTGACTATGTTTGAAAATAAATCTGGGCAGGCACGTAGTAATTTATTAAAGGAGCTTCCGTATTTCATTGCAAATATTTTTCAGCTTGCTGACTGTAAAAAACAATCTAAGCCTAAACCTAAGCCTGTAGGTCTTTGTGTAAGGGAGACATTAATGGAAACTCCAGATTGCCAAAGAAATACTTCATTTTAAAGTTATAGGTTGTAAACGCCCTGTCAAACTTTTTAGCAGGTATTATCAGCTGTGATTCTGTTGGTAGCATTCTTGCCACGGCACCTGACGGTTGGGGGGTTAAAGTCTTATTTTAAACATTTGAGATTGACACTGAAGGAGTGCTG
Organism: Mustelus asterias; assembly: GCF_964213995.1. Classification (NCBI taxonomy): domain Eukaryota; kingdom Metazoa; phylum Chordata; class Chondrichthyes; order Carcharhiniformes; family Triakidae; genus Mustelus; species Mustelus asterias. The sequence continues at coordinate 22,043,054 of NC_135807.1, forward strand.
CAATGCCAGAAGTGCTGTCCTTCTGTTTAAAATGTTAAATTAAGGCCAAGTCTTGGGTGGCATCGTGGTTAGCATTGTTACTTCACAATGTCTGTGTGGAGTCTGCACCTTCTCCCCCTGCCTGAGTGGGTTTCGTCTGGGTGCTTGTGTTTCCTCCCACATTCCAAAGACTTGCTGGTTAGATGTATTGGCCATGCTAATTTCTCTCTCAGTATACCCAAACAGGCGCCGGAGCGTGGCGACTAGAGGATTTTCACAGTAAATTCATTGCAGTGTTGATGTAAGCCTACTTGTGACAATAATAAACAGGCTTTAACTTTAAGCCTGCCCTCTCGGACGAGTACAAAATAAGTCATGCTACTGTTTTAAAGAGGATAACAAGGACCAATATATTTGTATGACGTCTTTAGTACAATAAAATATCTGAATGTGCTTCACAGGCTTGTTATCAAGCAAAATTGGACGTCAAATTATGTAATGCTAAATTAGGGAAAATGGCAGAAAACTTTGTCAAAGAGATAGTGTTAATGAAATGTCTGAAAGAAAGAGAGGAAGAGAGAGGCAGACATTGAGGGGGGGAATTCCAACAGGGGAGACCTGAGCAGCTGAAGGCTGGCCACCAATGGTGGACCAATTCAAATTGGGGATAAAAGACCAGGATTAGATGAGTGCAGGTGTCTTGAAGATTTGCGACCTTGGAAGAGATTACAGAGGGTTGGGACTGGGGAATGATTTGAAGATCAGGATGGGAATTTAAAAATTGTGGCACAGTTTAACCAAGAACGAATGTAAGTCAGTGAGCACAGGTGTGAATGGGATTTGTTGCAGGAAAAGAAATGGACAGCAGAGTTTTGGATGTCACCATGTTTTAGAGGGTAGAGACTGGGAGGCCTTTAGGTGTGTGTTAGAATAGTCAAGTCTAGAACCTTCCTAGTTACGTTTCCCTATGTTCGTTCTTGGGACATGGGTGGCTAGGCCAGCATTTAATGCCCTTGTAATGTGGTGGTGAGTCGCATTCTTGAAAAACTTAGAGTGCTCTAATTCCTGGATTTGCAGGATTTTGACTCGGCGAAAGTAACAGAATGGAAATATGACAGGCTGAGGGTGTCATTGAGTGATATTCATCGAATCATAGAATCCCTACAGTGCAGAAGGAGGCCATTTGGCCCATCGAGTCTGCATCAACAACACTCCCACCTAGGCTCTATTCCCGTAACCCCACATATTCACCCTGCTAACCCCCCTGACGCTATGGGGCAATTTAGTCAATCAACCTAACCCGCACACCTTTGGACTGTGGGAGGAAACTGCAGCACCTGGAGGATACCCACGCAGACATGGGGAGGATGTGCAAACTCCACACAGACAGAGGCCGGGAATTGAATCCGGGTTCCTGGCGCTGTGAGGCAGCAGTGTTAACCACTGTGCCACCTTGCCACCCCTCAAGAAAACCTTATGGTATTTATTGCAGTTGGTGGTTTTGTTGTTATGAAAAACCTGCTTCTATTATTGGTGGAATAATGAAGCATTTTGAGAAAAAGAAAATATTTCTAGTCCTGAACATTGAAAACAAATTAAGGATAATAGCTAGGGATGAGGTGGCAAAGCCAGTGAATCAGACATACTCTGCTGAACAGTAAATATGACCCTAAAAAGTTGAAGCAATTTAATTTGGGATTGAATTATAACTAAAAGAAAAAGTCTATGTTGTTTTGTAGATGCAATTGGATGGCCCCTCTTGTCAATATTGAAGAATGTGTGTAATTGTTGGAGTGATGCATTCTGTTTACTTTGCACTGTCAGAAAATTGCTGAAGGAAAGAATGTCCATTCAATTGCAGCACCATATGCACAAAAAAGATTTCAGCGAATACTAATAATAACTCCAATAATAAATCAGTCTCCAGATGGGAGGGTGGAGCTAAAACTGCCCTATTGCTTTTGTATTTCATATTAGTCTCACAGAACCTTTGACATAAGCCATCTGTGATAATCTTAAGTGTAGTCAATTGTAAAATGCATCAATGTGAAAACATAGACCTTGAAATTGTGCTATGGGAACGTAAAAGTATGAGCAGTTGACAGATTGTTATGAGGTTCCTCTGTACCATCTTAGTAAGTTTGAAGTCATTTAGAGTAGATGCATTAACGCCTTCCTTGCTACGGAGTGAAGAGGAATTCTATTAGCCGGGTTCTTATGTATCCTAATTGATTTGTAACCAGACCCAGCAGCTTGATTTCTCCCCGTGGCCATTCCTGTGCACATTGTGGCTGCTCTGTGGTTAGCACTGCTGCTTCACAGCACCAGGGACCCGGGTTCGATTCCCAGCTTGGGTCACTGTCTGTGCGGAGTCTGCACGTTCTCCCTGTGTCTGTGTGGGTTCCCTCCAGGTGCTCCCATAGTCCGAAAGACGTGCAGGTTAGGTGCATTGGCCATGCTAAATTCTCCCTCAGTGTACCCGAACAGGTGCTGGATTGTGGCGACTAGGGGATTTTCACAGTAACTTCATTGCAGTGTTAATGTAAGCCTACTTGTGACACTAATAAATAAACACACGCCCATCAATCCATTTCCACTTTCACTTTTTAAAAATCTTCTTTTCTCTTTACCCCTCGTGGAGGCCTTTATTCTCTTGCCAATGCCTCATTTCACTTCTCCACTCTCAGGTACACTGGCCTCCCAATTCCCTACCCCAACAGCACTCTTCAACCTTTCAGCTCTCTTGCTGCTGTCACAGGCCGCACTCCCTCTTCGGTGAACCTGCAGCTTCCCTCATCGCCTCTCCAGGCATCCTCTGTTGGACTCGTTGAGGTACTCGACGTTGGCTAATTCTGAGCAGCAGCTTCTCAGCCTGTTGGCTAAGATTAAGCGTCAGATCAAGTCCAAGATGGGGTGCAATGCCTTATCTTGTCAACTTGGATCTTATTTGTCTCCCTTGTGGGGACCATGAATTGGATTCAATTGGATTTTGAGTTTGGTTTTTGGAGCAAGCAAGGAATGGATTTGAGTGTGCCCGGTCCATTCTGAGCATTGGCTTTGTAACTTTAAGGATGGAGTAAAAAAATTTGAAAAGAATCCCAATTACTCCATCCCATTCTCAGTGAATTTGCCATCCACTAGTATTCTTGCTGGTGGCTAATCTTATCAATCTCCCTGCCCAACTCCCCCTCCCATTATTAACCTCATGGACTCTGTCAGTGGATTAATTCTGTGAAGAAATCAATATATATATATATATTGTAATGTGTGTTTGTGATTTTGTACGTTAGCACCTGTGGGTTGACTGGAAATTTATTGTGTTTAAGGCATAGAATGTTCCAAGCTCCTACAGCTCAGGGCAGGGGGCTGAACCCTGTTGAGAGACATGACAGGTCACAGGTCAGTTCAAGGGTCAAGGAACAACAGTTGGTGAACAGTGAGTCAGGAGCAGCTGAGGAGGAGAGTTGGCTCCATGAGGAATCCATAGAATCCCTAGAGTGCAGAATGAGGCCATTCGGCCCATTTAGCCAACACTGATAACAATCCCACCCAGGCCCTATCCCTGTAACCCCACGTATTTACCCTGCTAATCCCCCTGACATGAAGGTATAATTTATCATGTCCAATCAACCTGACACAATCCTTAGCCAAAATGTACCCTGCCAGATTCCTCTCCAATCTGCTCACAGGCCCAGCCTTCTTGCTCTTCTTTTACAGCTGAACTGACCTCCCACTGAGACTCTCTCCCCAACCCCCTCTCATTCTCACGTCGGCCAGGCTACACTCCCGAGTCTAAACAAAGCCAAGGCTCCAGCCTCTCAGCTATGCTGCTGGCAGCAATGGCTTCCGGACTTTCCTGAGTCCCAGCCCCCTCTGCCGCACAGCTTCATGGATGGCACGGTGGTTAGCACTGCTGCCTCACAGCACCAGGGACCCGGGTTCAATTCCGACCTTGGGTCATTGTCTGTGTGGAGTTTGCACATTCTCTGCGTGGGTTTCTTCAGGTACTCTGGTTTCCTCCTACAGTCTGAAAGACGTGTTGGTTAGATGCATCGGCCATGCTAAATTCTCCCTCAGTGTACCCGAACAGGCGCCGGAGTGTGGCAACTAGGGGATTTTCATTGCAGTGTAAATGTAAGCCTACTTGTGGCACTAAATAAATAAACTTAAACTTTAAGAGAAAAACTTTAAAGTGGAAAAAAATATATGCACTATGGAGAAAGAGTCAGGCCATGGGGTGAATTAAATAGCACAACACAGACACTATAGGCCAAATAATCTGTGCGGTAATATTCCATAATTCTACAAGGAATATTTTAAGGTAAAATCATGTCAGGTTATTGAATTGTTAGTACTTTTATAAGAAACCTTTTCACGATGAATCTTGATGTCTTACCCCTCTCTCAGCAGTCATAGGATTAATGCAATATAAATGATTAGAGTTAGTGTAGAAAAGAATTACTCAATTAATTATCCTTAACCACAGATACAGTGGAGAATATACCATCTCAAATTAAAGTGCTTAAACTTTATTGATGGTTTCAATATACCATAAAACAACCCCAATGATACCTTTTTTCCAACAGCACTGCTGGGTTCCACATCTACCACAAAACCATTGGTGCTATATTGTATTATGCCAGTGTTCCAAGGGAGATTTGTGTAAGGAACTTTGCTTACCTGCACGTGTTTTAATTGTTGAATGCTACTCAAGTTCAGCATCAATCTATTATTGGCAGTGTGATAATAGCCACCAAGGCAGGACTGCGGCATCCCTCTGACTTGTTTAAATCCTCATTTATGATTTAGCCAACAAAAATGTCAGCTTTCTAATAGAGTCCAAAGACGTGCTGGTTAGGTGCATTGGCCATGCTAAATTCTCCCTCAGTGTTCCCGAATAGGTGCCGGAGTGCAGCGACTAGGTGATTTTCACAGAAACTTAATTGCAGTGTTAACATAAACCTACTTGTGACACTAATAAGTAATAATAATAACAATAGTCGTCACACTCTGACGCCTGTTCGGGTACACTGATGGAGAGTTTAGCATGGCCAATGCGTCTAACTAGCATGTCTTTCGAACTGTGGGAGGAAACCGGAGCACCCAAAGGAGATCCACGCAGACACAGGGAGAAGGTGTAGACTCTGCACCGATAGTGACCCAAGCTGGGAATCGAACCCAGGTCCCTGACGTTGTGAGGCAGCAGCGCTAACCACTGTGCCATCGTGCCGCCCATTCCAAATATTTACAAAACTTGTCACTTCCTCACGCAAAAGGCTGCTATCTGAGGACCATGCTTTGTCATAGGCACTTCATTATGAAACAAAGCCACCACTTCCAAACTCGACTGGGAGCCAATTATTCATGAGGGTGATTAATGACACCAGAACCCTTCTCGAGGAAAGAACCAACTTGCCAGATCAATAGGAATGCCCTGGAGTTTACATGGTGGAAGGTCGATGCAATGCTTTCGAAACAAAAACAAACTGTTGAAATCCATACCTCTTACAGACCCAGCGACAGTAACAAGGTTTTCCCAATTTGGTGCTGATTTGTAGGAAGCCTAACAAAAAGAAAAGCCTCCCTCGACAGATTGCAGATATGCTCCAGACACAATTCCCTTTGTTCAGGGTAATTACTGTGCTCCAGATTTCCCAATCAAATAAAAGCCTTTGTTTTATTTATTCAGTTTTTCGACCCAACCGCGATCACAAGTAATACTTCACTGAGTTGTGCGAGAAATTCACTTTGTTAGGCAGGAAGGATTACAGTGTAATTCCTGCCTGTATTGATACCTGAGTAGACTCTTAAATCCGCACGCACAAATTGTTTTTCCGAAATCCAGAGGTGAATAGTTAAATTGCCCTAAAAACAAGAAGAGGTTAAACTGCAATTTTACAGTAGGTCAGTCTGCATCTGAAAAATATTTTGACAGGGCCATTTTATCCTTTCTCTTTCAGATACAAACTCATTTACAGAATTTCTGTTTTTGGGATTTTTTAAATGAGTTCACTCTCAGGCTTTGGGCGTACCTGACAAGATGCTAGCATTACTGTCCATTCCTGGCTGCCCGGGGAACGAGACGGTGAGCCTTCTTCTTGAGCCACTGCAGGAAATGCGCTGCCAAGATTTTGGCCCAGTGATGATGAAAGAATGGCAATGTACGTGTAAGTCAGGAAGATGTGTGACTTGGAATAATGGTGTTCCCACACACCAATTACCCTACTTCTTCCAGGTGCTGCAGATTGCAGGTTTGAGAGGCCCTGCTAAAGGAGTTGTTGGATTGTGTGTGAGCACATACAGACTGCATATAGGAAAAAAACATTCAGCCTGTTCCACGCAATTGTGTCTATCACAATACATACACTCTCCACCTCACTGGAAACCATGTTGTGCCTTGGAAGAGACCAACACAACCATATTAAAATCTAGAGTACCTTGGGGGAATTACATGTGTAAGATTAAAATCATAGAATCCCGACAGTGCAGAAGGAGGCCATTTGGCCCATCAAGTCTGCGCCGACTCTGACAGAGTCAGCAGAATTTTCCCATCCTGCCCGCCATGGGAATTGTAGTGGGCGGGACAGGACCACGTAAAGGTCCATTGACCTCGAGCAGGATTTTCTGGACGCACTTGCCCCAAGACCAGAAAATCCCACCCAGTATCTTACCCAGGCCCAACCCTCGTAACCCCACTCACTTACCGTACCTAATCCATCTAACACACATATCTTGGGATACTAAGAGACAATTTTTTTACCAGGGCCAATCCACCTAACCTGCTCATCTTTGGACTGTGGGAGGAAACTGAAGCACCCGGGGAAAACCAATGCAGACACGGGGAGGACGTGCAAACTCTGCACAGGCAGTAACCGGAGGGTGGAATTGAACCTGGGTCCCTGGCGCTGTGGGGCAGCAGTGCTAACCACTGTGCCACCGTACCGTCCTTGAGATTCCTCACCAGGAATCCATTCTGGTCGTCAACATTCCTTGCAGTACTTCCTTTTTTGAAGCGGTATTCTCCACCTCAGTCAGAAACAGGCCTCACTCTCACATGAAGGAGATCATTGAACCAGTGTCCAACACATGAGCCAGCAGTCTGTTACCAAGTCCACTACTCTTTGAAAAAAGAACCACCTCCTCGCAGTTAATCTGGAGCTGGACTTATAGAATCATAGAATCCTACAGCAGAAGGAGGCCATTTGGCCCGTCAAGTCTGCACTGACCACAATCCCACTCAGGCCCTGTAACCTCACATATTTACCCTATTGATCCCCCTGACGCTTGGGTCAATTTATCATGGCCAATCCACCTAACATACACATCTTTGGACTGTGGGAGGAAACCGGAGCACCTGCAGGAAACCCATGCAGACACGGGGAGAATGTGCAAACTCCACACAGACAGTGACTGAGGCCGGAATTGAACCCAGGTCCCTGGCGTTGTGAGGCAGCAGTGCTAACCACTGTGCTACCGTGCTGCCCAACTTATAATTATCACCATTAGTCCCTTTTAACCTACTTAATTCTGACTGTGGGGTGTTTGGCCACTGACACCTTCTGTTGTGCTAAGAATGGCTCCAGCCCTCAGAATATCTTTCCCCAGTGACTACAGTTTTATTAAGCATTCCTGATGCCACACTGATGCTGCCTTGATGTCAAGGTTAGTCACTCCTTCCCTCATCTCCGGAATTCACCTCTGATGCCCATGTTTGGAGCAGCTCTATTGAGCTGGTGAGCTTCCAAGGGACCTAAATGAAATGTTAAATCTGTATTCAAGACACAACCAACATTGGTAAGCTCAAAGGGTGGGGTTTACCAGCTGTTCCTGCCTGAGGGATCTTCCGGTCCTGCTGATGGTGACCCCCTGATGTGATTTCCCCGGCAGCGTAGGGTACAAACAACAGGAAACCCTGTTGACATTAGCGAGACTGGGAGGTCCTACCACTGGCTAATAGCGGGTGACCTCAGCTGCTGCAAAACACACAGTGGCGGGGTGGCGGTGAGGTGGGGTTGAAGGGGGGGTGGGTTGGAGGGGGAGGTTGGGGGATCCCTCCCAAAGAGACAAACAGATTAATGAGTAAATACAACCAGGTGATACTGGTCTTTATAAAAATTCATTCACGGGTCATGAGCGTCGCTGGCTGGCCAACATTTATTGCCCATCCCGAGTTGCCCGAGGACATTTGAGAGTCAACCACATTGCTATGGCTCCAGATCACATGGAGGCCAGACCAGCTAAGGGCAACAGATTTCCTTCCCTAAAGGACATTAGTGAACCAGATGGGTTTTTCCAACAATTGGCAATGGTTTCATAATCATCAGCAGATTCTTAATTCCAGATTTTTTTTATTAAATTCAAATTCCACCATGTGCTATAGTGGGGTTCGAACCCAGGTCCCCCCAGAACATTAGCCGAGTTTCTGGGTTAATAGTCTAGCGATAATACCACTAGGCCACCACCTCCACTTCGTCATTAATGAATCCCAGTGGTGAGGTCAGAGAATTCCGGCCATTAGCTTTTGGGGACAGAAACATTAGTCTTAAATCTCTGCTTTAACTATATAGATCTATGCGGACAAATGGATTCCTCTGACACGTTGCTAATCCTCATTACTGAGCCTCCAGATGGGGCCCCTTTTGATGGTTTAATCTATCCAATTCAATTAGTGTGGTGGAACAGTGATACTTTTGAGATGCTGCGTGTGGCAAGATTTACCATGTCCCTGATGTGTCCTCTCTCTAGCCGATATCTCAAAGCATGGCACTCATTTAATCAAGCTCAGAAAGATGAAAGACCATCTGGGATTTCAACCAAGACATTCTGGAACCAAAGCAGATTTTCAGTATTATGCATCGATTGCGAGTTGGACATTAGAATGGCAGCTTGCACCATTTCACTGGGTACGTCAGCCAAAAAGCATCCATTCCTCATCCAACACCCACTCACCAGATAATGATTAGCAGCTGAAGCCTAATGCGATTTAGACCAATTGTGCCCAGGGTCATGGTGTTCACTGCAGTATCCATTCTGATGCTTCAGCAAAGATAATCTAACTCTCACAGGGAAAATACTGCAATGGTTAGACTCAGAGTACTAGCCTAGAGATTGTGGCCTGGATTTTCAGGATGATTCGTGAGCCCTTTAATCTGGTTGATGCTTAATGCTCTCTCAGTTGTCCTAATAACCACTCTATCATTACGCACCATCATCACAAGGAATGCTGTAATTCAGGAAAAAGGCCTAATGTTGTCCCTTCTCAAGAAGTTCCAGTTTAATACAATTTGCATTTGTATTGTGCCTTTCTCAAGACCTCAGGGCACCACAAAGTATTTTACAGCAAATGAATGGCCTTTGAAATGTAGTCGCTGTTGTAATGTCAGTAAATGCAGTGGTCACTTGGCATTGAACAAGGCCCAACAAACAGCAATGAAACAGCAATTGACAGCCCCGTGGTCAACAATGGTGAGGCCCAGTCTGTGCACGGAGAAGCCATGGCTGAAGCATCTTTCTCAACATCCTAGCTATGACTGTAACACCTCGTCTGTATAACATGCAAGAGTCAATACTTTTCACTGTATGCTGATACATTTTTGGGCGGCACGGTAGCACAGTGGTTAGCACTGCTACTCCACAACGCCAGGGACCTGGGTTCGATTCCCAGTTTGGGTCACTGTCTGTGTGGAGTTTGCACGTTCTCCCTGTGTCTGCGTGGGTTTCCTCCGGGTGCTCCAGTTTCCTCCCACGTTCTGAAAGACGTGCTGGTTAGGTGCATTGACCCAAACAGGCGCCGGACTGTGGCAACGAGAGGAATTTCACAGTAACTTCATTGCAGTGTTAATGTAAGCCTTACTTGTGACTAATAAATAAACTTTATCTTTAACTTTGATGTAACAATAATAAATCAAATCAAAATCAAATCAGCCGTCTTCAGCCTGGAGTGCTGAGTCAACTCCACTGGTTGGCCTCTTGTTGAAAGCGCAACCAGCAGCACATGGTGTCCGCCTTCAGGGAATTTGATTCAGCTTGTGTAACATCAGGTGCTTAATCTTTACTGATGTTGGTTGAGGACTAAATTGGCCGAGATACCAGGGGGATTTTCCCAGTTTTACTTTGGGTTTTTTTTTACATCGAGGGTATAGAGAAGGCTTCAGTTTAACACCTTTGAAAGATGCAGCACTCCCTCAGTCAGCCTGGGTTTGATGCTCAAGCATCTGGAGTTGGTTCATCAATTTGAGCAGTTTTGTACAGGTTTACTGCAAAGTCTCAGGCTGTTTAAGACAAAAGGCCTGATTTTACCAAAACTTCGCGTCCGTTTTCGGGCGCGGAATCGCAGTAAAGTTGGGCGTCGGGCCTTTAACGCGATCTGCACCCGAATTCGAGCAGATCGCGCCTTTACCGACACCCGATTTGGGTGCGGGTCCGGCACGCGCCCGAATCGGGTGGCCCGACGATTTAAATGCATTTGCATGCATTTGAATCGACTTAATGAACCGCGCACCCAATTCTACCGCCAAATCCCACTTTACCGTCTTTTGGCCCGATCCGCGTCCGCCGCAGCCTCCAAAGAGCGGGGTCAGAGACTGCAACGGCTCTCTGACCCAGGTCATCCTCTGGTTGGGGGGGGAGGGGGGTGGGAGGTGGAGGGGGGGTGTGACGTCTCATCCCCTGGTGGGGGGGGGGGGGGGGGGGGGGGGAGGAGAGGGGGTGTGACGTCCCATCCTCTGGTCGGAGGGGGTTCCGCTGCGTGTCTGTGGCCAATCCCTCCTGGCACCATTACTGGTACACTACCAGCCACAGATTACCCTTCCCTGCAGGTGTGAGAGAGCGGGAGAGATGGCTGTGGCTGGTAGTGTACCAGTGATGGTGCCAGGAGGGATCGGCCGCAGACAGGCAGCGGAACTCCCACCCCCAGGGGATGATCAGTCACACCCCCTCCCAACCCCCCCCAGAGAACAAACAAAGAACAACACAGCACAGGAACAGGCCCTTCGGCCCTCCAAGCCCGCGCCGCTCCCCGGTCCAGGATTGAATCCTGAATCCAGGATCCCCGCCCAATTTTCCAGCCTATCTACATACCAATATCCTATCCACCGAGCTGTCCCTCACAGCTACGATGCTTTGTTCATTACAACCTATTAACTCACCCCCACCCCCCTATTCCAGACCATGTGATCCCCAGGGAGAGGCGAAAACCCAGAGTGAAAAACCCCAGGGCCAATATGGGGAAAAAAAAAAATCTGGGAAATTCCTCTCCGACCCCCTGAGGCGATCGAAACGAGTCCAGGAGATCACAATGGCCCTGATCGGAAAATGCTTCCCAACCCTAGTCATTTCCACTTCCATGAACACCATATGAATTCCCTGCCCCCGAGACAGGTTCCCAACTATCCGCAGTCTCGCTCTGTACTGGCACCAGCAAGATGATCATAGAATGAAGCCTTGAAACGAGAAACAAGGAACAATTAGCCCGCGCCGCTCCCTGGTCCAAACTAGACCACTCTTTTGTATCCCTCCATTCCCACTCCGGTCATATAGCTGTCTAGATAAGTCTTAAACGTTCCCAGTGTGTCCGCCTCCACCACCTTGCCCGGCAACACATTCCAGGCCCCCACGACCCTCTGTGTGAAATATGTCCTTCTGATATCTGTGTTAAACCTCCCCCCCTTCAAAGAACAAAGAACAAAGAACAGTACAGCACAGGAAACAGGCCTTCGGCCCTCCAAGCCTGTGCCGCTCCTTGGTCCAACTAGACCAATCGTTTGTATCCCTCCATTCCCAGGCTGCTCATGTGACTATCCAGGTAAGTCTTAAACGATGTCAGCGTGCCTGCCTCCACCACCCTACTTGGCAGCGCATTCCAGGCCCCCACCACCCTCTGTGTAAAAAACGTCCCTCTGATGTCTGAGTTATACTTCGCCCCTCTCAGCTTGAGCCCGTGACCCCTCGTGATCGTCACCTCCGACCTGGGAAAAAGCTTCCCACTGTTCACCCTATCTATACCCTTCATAATCTTGTATACCTCTATTAGATCTCCCCTCATTCTCCGTCTTTCCAAGGAGAATAACCCCAGTATACCCAATCTCTCCTCATAGCTAAGACCCTCCATACCAGGCAACATCCTGGTAAACCTTCTCTGCACTCTCTCCAATGCCTCCACGTCCTTCTGGTAGTGCGGCGACCAGAACTGGACGCAGTACTCCAAATGCGGCCTAACCAGCGTTCTATACAGCTGCATCATCAGACTCCAGCTTTTATACTCTATACCCCGTCCTATAAAGGCAAGCATACCATATGCCTTCTTCACCACCTTCTCCACCTGTGTTGCCACCTTCAAGGATTTGTGGACTTGCACACCTAGGTCCCTCTGTGTTTCTATACTCCTGATGACTCTGCCATTTATTGCATAACTCCTCCCTACATTATTTCTTCCAAAATGCATCACTTCGCATTTATCCGGATTAAATTCCATCTGCCACCTCTCCGCCCAATTTTCCAGCCTATCTATATCCTGCTGTATTGCCCGACAATGCTCTTCGCTATCCGCAATTCCAGCCATCTTTGTGTCATCCGCAAACTTGCTGATTACACCAGTTACACCTTCTTCCAAATCATTTATATATATCACAAATAGCAGAGGTCCCAGTACAGAGCCCTGCGGAACACCACTGGTCACAGACCTCCAGCCGGAAAAAGACCCTTCGACCACTACCCTCTGTCTCCTATGGCCAAGCCAGTTCTCCACCCATCGAGCCACTTCTCCTTGTATCCCATGAGCCTTAACCTTCTTAACCAACCTGCCATGTGGGACTTTGTCAAATGCCTTACTGAAATCCATATTGACGACATCCACGGCCCTTCCTTCATCAACCGTTTTTGTCACTTCCTCAAAAAACTCCACCAAATTTGTAAGGCACGACCTCCCTCTTACAAAACCATGCTGTCTGTCACTAATGAGATTGTTCCGTTCTAAATGCACATACATCCTGTCTCTAAGAATCCTCTCCAACAACTTCCCTACCACGGACGTCAAGCTCACCGGCCTATAATTTCCTGGGTTATCCCTGCTACCCTTCTTAAACAACGGGACCACATTCGCTATCCTCCAATCCTCAGGGACCTCACCCGTGTCCAAAGAAGCGACAAAGATTTCCGTCAGAGGCCCAGCAATTTCCTCTCTCGTCTCCCTGAGCAGTCGAGGATAGATGCCATCAGGCCCTGGGGCTTTGTCAGTTTTAATGTTCCCTAAAAAACCTAACACTTCCTCTCTCGTAATGGAGATTTTCTCTAACGGGTCAACACCTCCCTCCGAGACACTCCCGGTTAACACGCCCCTCTCCTTCGTGAATACCGATGCAAAGTATTCATTTAGGATCTCCCCTATTCCCTTGGGTTCTAAGCATAATTCCCCTCCTTTGTCCCTGAGAGGTCCGATTTTCTCCCTGACAACTCTTTTGTTCCTAACGTATGAATAGAATGCCTTAGGATTCTCCTTAATCCTGCCTGCCAAGAACATCTCGTGCCCTCTTTTTGCCCTTCTAACTCCCCGTTTGAGATCTTTCCTACTCTCTCTGTATTCCTCCAGAGCTCCATCTGTTTTCAGTTGCCTGGACTTAACGTACGCCTCCCTTTTCATTTTAATCAGATCCTCAATTTCCCTGGTAATCCACGGCTCTCGAATCCTACCTTTCCTATCTTTCCTTTTTACAGGCACATGCCTATCCTGCAGCCTTATCAATAGTTCCTTAAAAGACTCCCACATGCCAGACGCGGACTTACCCTCGAACATCCTCTCCCAATCAACATCCACCAATTCCTGCCTAATCCGGCTATAGTCAGCCTTCCCCCAATTTAGCACCCATCACCCCCCTCCCCCCCCGCCCCAGCGCTAAGCCCCGCCCACAGCGCGGATTGGGCCGGAGCCGGCAAAAAGCGTATGGGCGCGCTGGAAAGAGGATTCCAGGCGCGGATCTATTTGACGCCCAGATCCGGCACTTAGACTCAAAATGGTAAAATTCCCCCCATAGTTACAATTTACAACTTTCTTCCAACTTTCTTCCTCACACTTGCTCCTGGATTTTAATCAGGAGAACAATTAAAATTTTCATCCTTTGCTGATCTGGATCTTGATGAGAAAACAGCAGAGATCGGAAAATATAATGCAGCGGGTAACATTTCAGTCGACAACACTGGTGTAATGTGTAAATATAGAGTCATAGGGTGGGATTCTATGGCCTCGCTCGACCTGAGACCGGAAAATCCCGTCCGAGGTCAACGAACATTTCCATTGTCCGCCCCTCGCCCGCTCCGATTCTGTGGTGGGCGGGGCGGTAGAATTCCGGTGAGGTGGTAGAATTCTGGCGACAGAGTCACAGAGCTTTACAGCACGCAGAGAGGCCCTTCGGTCCATCGTATCTGCGTCAGCCATCAAGCACTAAAAGACAAGTTATAAAAATAAACTGGACGAAAAACAAATATGATCTCAACAGCATTGAGAAAAACATTTTAAAAGAGGTCAGCATAGACTGGATATTGAACTTGGTTAAATAAAGCAAAGCACATGGAGATGATCGAGGGAGAGGGATGGGGGTGGAGGCCACAGATACCTTAATGGTGGAGGGGGGCAGATTCTAATTGTTTCTATGATTGGGACACCCTTTCAAAAGACACTTTGGTATCAATGGGGCTGATTCCTGGCTCTAAGAGTACCCGCCTTGCAGGACCGAACCATGCTCATTCTTTTTTTTACAGTTAAAGAGACAAGATCTGGAGAGAAAACTGGCCAGTGGAGCTAGAGATTCCTGCACCAGTTTTCCCACTGGAACTGACACTTTACCAAATTCTCATAAGATTCCACCCTATATGTATTATATATCTACAAAACATCATTGAAATTACACATTGGATCAATTTTCTTATAATTTGTCATCTCAAAAGCTCCCTTTCAAAGGGATCATTCTGATTTGTTACTTTAGTAAATATCTGCTACTGAATGACAATGGGAAGTGTAGTGAGCTTGATTTTCAATTTCCGGTGGGGTTGGGAACAGCTGCAAGTGCATTTTTAAAATTCATTTGTGGGACATGGGCATCGCTGGCTGGCCAGCATTTATTGCCCATTCCTAGTTGTTCTTGGAGGGCAATCGAGAGTCAACCACATTGCTGTGGCTCTGGAGTCAGAGCCAGACCAGGTAAGGATGGCAAATTTCCTTCCCTAAAGGACATTAGTGAACCAGATGGTTTTTTCTGACAATCAACAATGGTTTCATGGTCATCGGTAGATTCTTAATTCCACATATTTTTTATTGAATTCAAATTCTACCATCTGCCATGGTGGGATTTGAACCCGGGTCCCCAGAACATTAGCTGAGTTTCTGGATTAGTAGTCTTGCGATCATACCACGAGGCAAACTATGCCCCCAGAGTTCGGCACTGGATTCTGTTGCTTCTGGAAAGCAATTTTTGAATGGCAGATGGAAAGAGGTAATGGAGAAGTTGCCTACCTCCAATTAAAAGCTTTAGGATTCTTGAGGATTGGTACACATTAGTGCATAGCTGTCCGTTTCAATGTGGGCAGAAATGTGAAGGCCTTTCTCTGAAGTTCAGATATTTTGGCACCTGGGGGACCATGTCTTCGATCGTGCGCATTATCTTCCATGTGGTCATGTAGCCACTTTCACACCTGGCTAGGTTGCTAGTCCTCCAAGGGTCTGTCTCATCTCCTTTGCAATGTAGTGGCCGTCCCCATCATGGCTGCTGTCTGACCCCTTATCACGCTCTGCAGGCAGCTCCCACCTCCTGGTAACACTTGCCACCACTAATTGGCAGTTCACCTCTGGCCTACTTAAGGCATTTACATTTCAAGATCGCATTGCATGTGCAAAACAGTTGTGGCACATGACCAAGACCCTGAAATTATCCAGGTATTGGGTTCCTAACCCTGATATAAAAGTCAAACTCATGGAGTATAAGTGGGAGATGGGGTGGGAAGGATCGCTTAATCTGTGTTAAATTCAACTTGCACTGCATTCAACTTCTCTTTCTAAAACTGATTTTGTTTCCCGAGTGTAAAATAATGAATATTTATTGAACAAATCTGCCTTCTGATATCTGTTAAAGTATCGAAGTCTAAGTAACATTACTATAAGCAGGTAGCAGCCAAATAAATTGAATATCTGGAAAGGAAATCTTTCCTCCTTTCACTTGACTTGAAATATTACATTGCTCTCAGACCTATCTGTCACAGAAGGACCATTAAAGCTTCATTTAATTCTCAAATGCTTCCAGAAGCCTTCTATTGCCTTCATGCTAATAAATGTAAACATTGGAAAAAAATCTGTCATGTCTAAATGCTGAGATTGGCTTTCCTTCCTCTTTTTATTTAACGTTGCGGTTGGGGCCTTGGGGGTGATGACAGATTGAAGCCTGCAGGCTTTCCCAAGCTCTAGATTAGTTTGCCAACTCTCCCATATTGCCCAGGAGTCTCTGAGGGAAGACTATCAATTTCTTGGATGTTGCTGTATTCGTTTCTGCGCCTACGAGTCGCGGACTCTCTGAACTTTGACCATCTGTCTGATCTATTGAAAGATCACTTGACTGCAAAAGGCAAGATGCGACAATCTTCGTAACTCCACTTGGGGCACGGTTCTACAAACTCAAGGCTGCTAATACATTTTATACATACTTATTGGGCAGGGTTTTACGGCCTTGCTCATCCTGAAACCATAACGGACCTTTCCATTGTCAGCCGCTCACCCGCTCCGATTCCTGTGGCGGGTGGGGTGGTAAAATTTTGGCCATTGTTTCTGGTTTATCTTCTGAAACTTCATGTTTAAAAATCCAACATGGAAGAAATCTATAGAGCTTCTCTATTTTGATCTTTGACCCTTGGTTTGTGCTCATCGCAGGGCTCCAGGAGGCTCCAGTTATGGTTGCCAAATTTGGAGGCATTATAACATGGCCTCTACCCTCCAACTGGGGTAGATGATGGCACACGGATAAGGTCGCTGGACCAGTGATCCAGGCTATGGAGACATAGGTTCAACCCCCACCATGGCAGCTGGTGGAATTTAATAAATAAACTAATTGTGTCTAGTAAAAGCACGGCACAATCTGTGACACCATAAATTAATAAATCTGGAATAAAAAGCTAGTCTCAGTAATGGCAGCCATGAAGCCCTCATTGATTGTTGTAAAAATCCATCTGGTTCGCTGGAGCAAGTCACTCGGTTCAAGGGCAATTAGAGACGAGCAACAAATGCTGGTCTTGCCAGTGATGTCCCCATCAATAAAGAAATAAACTACCCCTCTCTCATGCTTCTGTCATTGGCTGGCTGGCTCATCAATCATCGTGATGTCCTGCTTATTCACACAAACTGGAAGTGAATGGACTCTTCCATTTGGAAGCAGTGCATCCCAGCTGTAATAATATTATAACCAATGACTAAAAGTGTTCAGAGAAAAAGGAAAAAAAAGACAAAACATTTTTTATTTGCTTCAGGGTTATTTGCAGAAATGCCAAGAGACCTTTAACAAATTACTGTGAATATATAGGTTGGTTTTGACAAATTAGCCACCAGACATTGTTTCATTTTGCTATGATATCAGTAATTAATATCATAGCTCTGCGCCTGTGAGACAACGGCAACCTTACTGGCGTCATTTAAAGCAACTCAATGCATTCTGCCTTTGTTGCCTAAGATCCATTTGCAACATCAAGTGTCAGGACATAATCCTTAGCACCAGGGTTCCTGTAAGGTGCCACGCACCATGTTCATTAAAGCTCATTCTTCACTGAGTTGGTCATTTGATCCACATGGAGGATTCCCACATACCAAAAGTCATCTGAGCACAGGACCCCGTACATGGGGAAAAAGAAGATGCATGGATATTTGGGATATATCCAAATGAAGAAGCCCCTATATTGAAACACCTCAACATTTGTGGAGGTCCGAGTCAGATCCCTACAGGGCAAATGAGCATAGCGCAAAGCACCTACCCTTCCATCAGTGATTTTCTTTATTCATTCATAGGATGTGGCCACCACAGGCGAGGTCAGCATTTGTTGCCCGTCCCTAATTGCCCTTGAAATGGGTGGCTTGCTTGGCCATTGCAGAGGGCAGTTAAAAGTCCACCATGACCTGGAGTCACATGTAGGCCAGACTGGATAAAAATAGCAGATTTCTGGTTCACATTGTGAATAGATGGGTTTTTACAACAATCAATGATAGTTCAAGTATATTTATTAGTGTCACAAGTCGGCTTACATTGACACTGCAATGAAGTTACTGTGAAAATCCCCTAGTCGCCACACTCTGACGCCTGTTCGGGTACACTGAGGGAGAATTTAGCATGGCCAATGCACCTAACCAGCATGTCTTTTGGACTGTGGGAGGAAACTGGAGCACCCGGAGGAAACCCATGCGGATACAGGGAGAACGTGCAGACTCCGCATAGACAGTGACCCAAGCGTGCCGCAGGGATTGGTGCTGGGGCCTCAACTATTTACTATATACATAGACGATCTGGAGGAGGGGACCAAGTGTAGGGTAACAAAGTTTGCGGATGACACAAAGATGAGTGGGAAAGCAATTTGCGTTGAGGACACAGAGAATCTGCAGAGAGATTTGGATAGGCTAAGTGAGTGGGCATGGATCTGGCAGATAGAGTATAATGTTGGTAAGTGTGAGGTTATCCACTTTGGAAGGAATAATAGTAAAATGGACTATTACTTAAATGGTGAAAAATTACAACATGCTACTGTGCAGAGGGACCTGGGGGTCCTTGTGCATTAATCACAAAAACTCAGTTTGCAGGTGCAGCAGGTAATCAAGAAGGCAAATGGAATGTTGGCCTTTATCGCGAGAGGGATGGAGTATAAAAGCAGGGAGGTCATGCTGCAACTGTACAGGGTACTGGTGAGGCCGCACCAAGAGTACTGTGTACAATTTTGGTCCCCTTATTTAAGAAAGGATATATTAGCTTTGGAGGGGGTACAGAGAAGGTTCACCAGGTGGATTCCGGAGATGAGGGGGTTAGCTTATGAGGAGAGATTGAGTAGACTGGGCCTGTACTCATTGGAGTTTAGAAGGTTGAGGGGAGATCTTATAGAGACATATAAGATAATGAAGGGTCTAGACAGGGTAGAAGCAGCGAGGTTATTTCTACTGACAATGGAAACAAGAACTAGGGGGCATAGCCTTAAAATACGGGGGAGTCAATTTAGAACAGAGTTGAGGAGGAACTTCTTCTCCCAGAGGGTAGTGAATCTTTGGAATTGTCTGCCCAATGAAGCAGTAGAGGCCACCTCGTTAAATGTGTTTAAATCACAGATAGATAGATTTTTAACCATTAAGGGAATTAAGAGTTATGGGGAGCGAGCGGGTAAGTGGAACTGAACCCACTATCAGATCAGCCATGATCTTATTGAATAGCGGAGCAGGCTTGAGGGGCTAGATGGCCTACTCCTGCTCCTATTTCTTATGTTCTTATGTTCTTGAACCTGGGTCCCTGGCGCAGGGAGGCAGCAGTGCTAATCGCTGTGCCACCGTGCCGCCCCAGATAGCTTCATGGTCACCATGACTGAGACGAACTTTCAATTCCAGATTTTATTAATTGAGTTTAAATTCCACCAGCTGCCATAGTGGTACTTGAACCCCTTTCCTCAAAGAGTAAGCCTGGTTCCTGGCATACTTCAGTGACATTACCATCTCCCTTCATATGTAAAATTTCAATTGAATCTGCACATCAATATTTGGTTTAACATCACAGGTGAGACAGCATCAACCTAGATGGTGAACAGTTGGTCTCCTTGCTGAACACACATTCATTGAAGTGATGGGAAACTTGGAATTGAAAGGAAATAGACAGTTTTGTGCTAATATGTTTAAAAAGGATGTGCAGGGAGGAGGTTGGAAAGTGTTTCCCATCTACGAAGATCATGGTGTCACTATGATATTCCCACTGCCTCGGAAAAGCAGCCAGCATAATTAAGGACCCCACGCACCCCGGATATTCTCTCTTCCACCTTCTTCCATCAGGAAAAAGATACAAAAGTCTGAGGTCATGTACCAATCGACTCAAGAACAGCTTCTTCTCTGCTGCTGTCAGACTTTTGAATGGACCTACCTTGCACTAAGTTGATCTTTCTCTACACCCTAGCTATGACTGTAACACTACATTCTGCACTCTCTTATTTCCTTCTCTATGAACAGTATGCTTTGTCTGCATAGCGCGCAAGAAACAATAGAAATCATAGAAACCCTACAGTGCAGAAACAGGCCATTCGGCCCATCGTGTCCGCACCGACCACAATCCCACCCAGGCCCTACCCCCATAGCCCTGCACATTTACCCGCTAATCCCTCTAACCTACACATCTCAGGTCACTAAGGGACAATTTTAGCATGGCCAATCAACCTAACCCGCACATCTTTGGACTGAGGGACGAAACCGGAGCACCCGGAGGAAACCCACGCAGACACGAGGAGAATGTGCAAACTCCACACAGACAGTGACCCAAGCTGGGAATCGAACCCAGGTCCCTGGAGCTGTGAAGCAGCAGTGCTAACCACTGTGCTAACGTGCCGCCCACTTTTTACTGTATACTTTTTACTGTATGCTAATACATGTGACAATAATAAATCAAATCAAATCAGTCGGTGCGATGCCTTTACTGGACATGATTAAGCCAGTGAGAGGCATTGCCGGGGGGGGGGGGGGGGGGGCAGTGTTGGGGGGGGGGGGGTGGGGGGGATGGGGGGGAATAAAATGGGTCCTCCAAGCCTTTGCTCAATCAAAATGATTTGGTTTTGAGTCCAACCACCCAGTGTTTCCACCCTCCCAAGACTGTCCTGGACTCTGCAGGAATCAAAGTTTATGAAAGTGTGGGATTCTGGAGCCATAGAGTCATAGAGGTTTACAGCATGGAAACAGGCCCTTCAGCCCAACTTGTCCATGCCGCCCTTTTTTTAAAAACCCCTAAGCTAATCCCAATTGCCCGCATTTGGCCCATATCCCTCTATACCCATCGTACCCATGTAACTATCTAAATGCTTTTTAAAAGATAAAATTGTATCCGCCTCTACTACTACCTCTGGCAGCTTGTTCCAGACACTCACCAACCTTTGTGTGAAACAATTGCCCCTCTGGACACTTTTGTATCTCTCTCCTCTCACCTTAAACCTATGCCCTCTAGTTTTAGACTCCCCTACCTTTGGGAAAAGATATTGACTATCTACCTTGTCTATGTCCCTCATTATTTTATAGACCTCTATAAGGTCACCCCTCAGCCTCCTACATTCCAGAGAAAAAAGTCCCAGTCTATTCAGCTTCTCCTTATAACTCAGTCCATCAAGTCCTGGTAGCATCCCAGTAAATCTTTTCTGCACTCTTTCTAGTTTAATAATATCCTTTCTATAATAGGGTGACCAGAATTGCACACAGTATTCCAAGTGTGGCCTTACCAATGTCTTGTACAACTTCAACACGACGTCCCAACTCCTGTATTCAATTTTCTGACCGATGAAACCAAGCATGCTGAATGCCTTCTTCACCACTCTGTTCACCTGTGACTCCACTTTCAAGGAGCTATGAACATGTACTCCTCGATCTCTTTGTTCTGTAACTCTCCCCAACGCCCTACCATTAACTGAGTAAGTCCTGCCCTGGTTCAATCTACCAAAATGCATCACCTCGCATTTATCTAAATTAAACTCCATCTGCCATTCGTCAGCCCACTGGCCCAATTGATCAAGATCCTGTTGCAATTGGAGATAACTTTCCTCACTGTCCACTATGCCACCAATCTTAGTGTCATCTGCAAACTTCTAACCATGCCCCCTATATTCTCATCCAAATCATTAATATAAATAACAAATAACAGTGGGCCCAGCACTGATCCCTGAGGCACACCGCTGGTCACAGGCCTCCAGTTTGAAAAACAACTCTCTACAACCACCCTCTGGCTTCTGTCAAGAAGTTTCTGTCAAGAAGTTGCTGAGCAGAAACTGATAGCCAAGTTCTGCACACATGAGGACGGCCTAAACTGGGATGTTGGATTTATGTCACATTATCAGTAACCCCCACAGCTTGTAGAATCTCACTAGCTGTTCTGTCTGGAGACAATACACATCTCTTTAACCTGTGTTGAATGCTCCCTCCACCCACATTATCTGTACCTTTAAGACCTGGCTGGCTGTAGAGATTTGCATTCTAATCAGTATTCTGTAACTTGTTTTCTGTGTCTGTGCACTGTTGGAGAACAGATTTCCACTCCATCTGACGAAGGAGCTGTGCTCCGAAAGCTTATGGTATTTGCTACCAAATAAACCTGTTGGACTTTAACCTGGTGTTGTGAGACTTCTTACTGTTCTGTCAAGAAGCCAATTTTGTATCCATTTAGATACCTCACCCTGGATCCCGTGAGATTTAACTTTATGCAACAACCTACCATGCGGTACCTTGTCAAAGCCATTGGTACAAGATAGCTACCAATAAATACTGCAGAGAAATTTTTAAAATGCTTTACTCGGAGAGTGCTGCTATGTGGATACTGCTGCTACAGAAAGTGTGAGAGGCTGCGAGCTTAAATTCTTTCAAATTAAACTAGAAAAGTAGATGAGAAAGAGAAACAGAAATCTAGACTGAAAGGTTGAGATGAGACTGAAGGACTGGGAGGAAGCCTGTGTCGAGTATAAACACTATCACAGCTGAATGGCCTGCTTTTGCACTGTATATTTTGTGTATTTCAGCACAAATACATATCTTTTGTACATAAAATACCTTGCATCCACAAAAGCCAGTTGTCATGGCTTTTGGGAGCAGTTTTCTCACAACAATGAACCTTCCAATTAGTCATGTCAACATATCCTATTCAATTTTGTTATGTCAACCGTCACAATGTTGTTGCAGGCTCTATGAGCTGAACTAACTCGTCCAACTCCCTTGCCAACCTGCACATAAAGGAACATATTTATCAACCGTCAGCAATACTGGACCAGCACTAGATTTTATTATATACATCTCAAGCTCAGAACAAGTTCTCTTTGACTTCCATTGTGCAAATTGCAGTTGCTTCTTTCAACAATTTGCAGTGATTTCACTGTTACCGTTGGGCATGTCGACAATCCACATCCGCATTGGCGTCTTGAATCAGAAAGTAGCACAAGTTCCGCCTTTTCCTTTGACAATGTGGGAGAGGCAGTGGGATGTGCAATTCTCCATATTTATTAACACTTTCTGTATGATGACACTGCTAAATTCGCTGAAGCCCAAGAACAAAAAAGTCTTCCATTTCAAATACTTCAGACACTGAAGTACAATGACTGGTTATAAGAACATAAGAACTAGGAGCAGGAGCAGGCCATCTGGCCCCTCGAGCCTGCTCCGCCATTCAATAAGATCTTGGCTGATCTTTTTGTGGACTCAGCTCCACTTACCCGCCTGCTGACCATAACCCTTAATTCCTTTACTGGTCAATCCATCTATCTTTGCCTTAAAAACATTCAAAGAGGCAGCCTCAACTGCTTCACTGGGTAGGGAATTCCACAGATATAACAAGAGAATGCCACAGCTATTTTACACACAGCAAGATCTGACAAACTGCTACAAAATGAGCGGCCAGGCGATTCAAAACCTGTTTATACTACCATGACTGTTTTTACATGTAACCATTTTGCGGGGAGGCGATGGTCTAATGGTATTATCACTTTAACTCAGCTAATGTTCTGGGGACTTGGGTTCAAATCCCGCCATGGCAAATGGTGGAATTTGAATTCAATAAAAAAGAAATCTGGAATTAAGAATCTACTGATGACCATGAAACCATTGTCGATTTTCGGAAAAGCCCATCTGGTTCACTGACGTCCTTTAGTGAAGGAAATCTGTCTTCCTTACCCTGTCTGGCCTACATATGACTCCAGAGCCACAGCAATGTCGTTGAATCCCAACTGCCATCCGGACAAGGGCAAGTAGGGATGAGCAATAAATGCTGGCCAGCCAGTGACACCCATGTCCCACAAATGAATAAAAAAACCTAATATGCGACAAGCAGCTGTTTGTATATTCAATGGCATCATCAGAATAATACATACAGAGGGTGGTGAAGCAGTTCTCACCCGCTCTCCACATGACTCTCCAGTTAATTAATGTTGATTGTAGGACGAATGTTCATCAGGGCAGGAAAATGACTATGAGATCTCTAAAAGCCTTCTGAGCCAATGGAACAGTCAGACAGGGTTTGGGTTTAACATATGGAGCGGCACGGTGGCACAGTGGTTAGCACTGCTGCCTCACAGCGCCAGGGACCCCGGTTCAGTTCCAGCCTTGGGTGACTGTGTGGAGTTTGTGCATTCTCCCTGTGTCTGCGTGGACGTCCTCTGGGTGCTCTGGTTTCCTTCCACAGTCCAAAGATGTGCAGGTTAGGTTGATTGGCCATGCTAAGTTAACCCTTAATGTCCAAAGGTGTGGCAGATTAGGCTTGATAAATGTGCATGGCTAAGGGGATAGAGCATGAATGCAGGCCTGGATGCTCTTTCGAAAGTCAGTGTAAACTCAATGGGCTGAATGACCTACTTCTGCACTGTAGGGATTCTGGGCAGGATTTTCTGGCCTCATGCACCCCAAGACTGGAAATTCTCACCTGAGTTCAACAGACCTTTAAATGGTTCACTGGATTTTCTGTCTTGCCCACTATGATTCCTGTGGAAGATGGGCTGGAAAATTTTCAGCCTCTACGTCTTTTCCAAGGAACAATTGGGATTCCCCTGATTATTTGCCACATGCATACTTTGATTTTTCCAGAGATTTTGCAGCTGTTTCTCTGATGTTATGGGACAGGGTGAGAGAATCCTTGCAAATTCACTCACAACAGGCTTAACAACAGAGGCGTTACCAGGGCCTGAAAGTCACCACAAACTGAACTTCACGGAGAAATGTTGAACCTGAAAGCAGCTTAATCAATATTAATTTATGTGTAAACGTCTAATCCTGAACACTACAAGCAAATTCCAATTTCTTTATTATATACATGGAATTTCTTATTCCATGGCTTGTTTCCAATGATCTTTTATGAAAGTGGTAAATTGTAAAATAGTCCTCTGATCATGAACCAGTGTTTGAGCACAGTGTAACAAGTACAATGGGCTTGATGTAAGATACAATGAATACAGTGCCCTTAGCCTGACATTCTTGAATCATTCAATGACAATGATATCTGCATTCGCAATGCAAGCCACTCAAACAGACAAATATTTGCCCTCTCTAATCAGATGAAAGAAGACCAACCACTGTGCCATCATGTTGCCCTGACAGTGTGATTCGTATGCTCATTATCCTTGTGTGTGGTTAAGTCAAAACTATCTAGTCACATCCCCTACAATCTAATCATCACCCCATGGCATTCAATGCCATTACCATCACCGAATCCCCCACCATCAACATCCTGGGAGTTACCATTGACCAGAAACTGAACTGGACTATCCATATAAATCCTGTAGCTACAAAAGCAAATCAGAGGCTAGGAACACTACATTCTGCACCCTCTCCTTTCCTTCTCTATGTACGGTATGCTTTGTCTGTATAGCGCGCAAGAAATAATACTTTTCCTTGTATACTAACACATGTGACAATATTAAATCAAATCAAATCAAAGGACTCCTGTGGCGAGTAACTCATCGCCTGACTCCCCAAAGACTGCCCACTGTCTACAAGGCACGAGTCAGGAGTGTGATGGAATACTCTCTAATTCCCTGGATAGGTGCCGCTCCAACACTCCAGGAGCTCGACACCATCCAGGACAAAGCAGGTTGCTTGATTAGCACCCCATCTACAAACATTCACTCCCTCCACCTTCGATGAACAGTGACAGCAATGTGTACAATCTACAAGATGCACTGCAGAAACCCACCAAACTTTGAGAGCAGCACCTTCTAAACTCACGACCCGAGCCATCTAGAAGGACGAGAGCAGCAGGTGCCTGGGAATGCCACCGCCTGGATGTTCCATTCCAAGTAACTCACCATCCTGACACTGGAAACAAAATTACCGTTCCTTCACTGTCAGTGAGACAAAATCCTGGAACTCCTTCCTAACAGCACAGTGGGTGTACCTACACCTCAGGGACTGCAACGGTTCAAGCAGGCAGCTCATTATCATCTCCTGAAGGGCAATTAGGGATGGGCAACAAATGCTGGCATCGCCCGTGATGACCACATCCCCTAAATGTGTGAAATAGAACAATCAGCTAAGGGCTGATAAAAACACAGCTGCTTACAATTGTGTGAATTCTGGATGTGTTGTGATGTGGGTATAGGTTAGTCAATCTTTTTGACCAAACAATTAAACTAAATCAAATTAACTTAGGGACAAATTAAAAGGGGCAGCCCCCAAAAAGAAGGGAGCCGCCTGAAACAAAAGACAAAGTAGAAAGGAAACTTAAGACATCAAATTAAAATGTGATTAAGGGGGTTGATAATACACCCCAGCCCCTGCGGTGCCCAACGGGCGTGGAAGGCATCAACAGTGCCCTCAGACATCGCATGCTCCTTCTCCAGGGACACCCGGTCTTGAATGCAGCCGCAGTAGAGGGGTAGGCAGTCGGGTTGGATGACTCCCTCGGTTGCCTGCTGCCTGGACCTGTTAATGGCGAGTCTGGCCAGGAGATTAACCAGTTCTACTTTTGAGGAACCTATCGGGAATGTTATTATCATTGAACAATTCAATGTAATCGGACATTAGGCACTACTGGGTGGCACGGTGGCACAGTGGTTAGCACTGCTGCCTCATGGCGCCATGGATCCGGGTTCGATTCCCGGCTTGGTTAACTGTCTGTGTGGAGTTTGCACGTTCTCCCCATGTCTGCGTGGGTTTCCTCCGGGTGCTCCGGTTTCCTCCCACATTCTGAAAGATGTGCTGGTTAGGTGCATCGACCCGAACAGGCGCTGGAGTGTGGCAATGAGGGGAATTTCACAGTAACTTCATTGCAGTGTTAATGTAAGCCTTACTTGTGACTAATAAATTAGCTTTACTGTATTAATTATGTCAAGATTACTGAACCTGTTACACAGACTTCAATGTGTGTTGTATTTGTGTAATGGACTATTTCACCACATGCTGGGTGGCAGTAAAATTTAAAATGTTTAGCATTACATCCCATTACAGTTTACCTGAAACGATTACGAGGGCTAATTTTCCAATGCCTTCATAGGAATTTGTACTTCAATTTGAGTTTTCGCTAACATATTGGTAAAAGGGAAAGGATGAGCTCCCCCTTAATGGAGCGTCTGAGACGTGCAAATGATGCCCCATTATTTGGCAATCATTCTGATTGACAGCAATATGGGAACTGACACTTCCAGATCCATCCCCTCTGGTTTGTACTGCCACAGCAATTTGCCAATTTAAATGCAAATGCAGCATGGTGAAAGTGATTACCTTACAATAAAAAAGACAGCACCAGGGATCTCAAAAACTGCATGCACAATGATCAATGTCCCCAGCGAGCGACAACATTCAAAATGCAGCCATAATATCACCAGTCTTGCTTTAAGAGGGCCTACTGATTGCTTCAGTACTGGGGTGCCCTCCATTTCCATGGGCACAACTAAGACTGTGAGGCCAAAGGTCACCCAACCTTGTAAATATAGAAACTAGGAAGCAGTAGGCCATTCGGCCCTTTGGACATGCTCCACCATTCAATGTGATCATGGCTGATCCTTGATCTCAATGCCACATTCCCACTTTCTCCCCATTTGATGCCTTTAAAATCTAAAAGAAAATCCATCTCTTTCTGGAAGACATTCAGTGACTTGGCCTCCACAGCCTTCTATGGTAGAGAATTCCATAGGCTCACTACCCTCTGAGCAAAGGGGTGGCACGGTGGCACAGTGGTTAGCACCGCTGCCTCACAGCGCCAGCAACCCAGGTTCAATTCCCGGCTTGGGTCACTGTCTGTGTGGAGTTTGCATGTTCTCCCTATGTCTGCGTGGGTTTTCTCCGGGTGCTCCAGTTTCCTCCCACAGTCTGAAAGACATGCTGGTTAGGTACATTGGCCATGATAAATTGTCCCTCAGTGTACCCGAACAGGCGCCAGAATGTGGCGACTCAGGGATTTTCACAGTAACTTCATTGCAGTGTTAATGTAAGCCTACTTGTGACTAATAAATAAATTTTAAACTTTAAAAAAATCTTTCCTCATCTCAGTCCTAAATGGTCATCCTCATATCTTGCGACTGTGTCCCCTGGTTCTAGATTCCCCCAACCAGGGAAAACATATTCCCTGCATCCAGTCTGTCCAACCCTGTTAGAATTTTATTTGTTTCAATCAGATCTCCTCTCATCCTTCTAAACCCGAGTGAATACAGGCCCAGTCGAACCAATCTCTCCTCAGAGGACAGTCCTGCCAACCCTGGTTTCAGCCTCATGAACCTCTGCTACACTCCCTCTATGGCGAGCATATCCTTTCTTAGGTATGATGTGGAGATGCCGGCGTTGGACTGGGGTGAGCACAGTAAGAAGTCTCACAACGCTAGGTCAAAGTCCAACAGGTTTATTTGGAATCACAAGCTTTTGGAGCGCTGCTCCTTCATCAGGTGAGTGGAGGTAGGTTCACAAACACGGCATATATAGACACATACACAAATTCTTAGATAGGGAGACCAAGGGGAATTCTTAGATAGGGAGGCTAGGGGAGAAAAAAACCAGAGGACATGGGTTAAGGGTGAAAGGAGAAAAGTTTAAAGGGAATATTAGGGGGGGCTTCTTCACGCAGAGAGTGGTGGGAGTGTGGAATGAGCTGCCGGATAAAGTGGTAAATGCGGGGTCACTTTTAACATTTAAGAAAAACCTGGACGGGTTCATGGATGAGAGGGGTGTGGAGGGATATGGTCCAAGTGCAGGTCAGTGGGACTAGGCATAAAATGGTTCGGCACAGACAAGAAGGGCCAAAAGGCCTGTTTCTGAGCTGTAATTTTCTATGGTTCTATGGTTCTAAAACCTCACACAAGACTCCTGGTGTGGCTTCACCAAGGCCCTGATTAACTGCAGTGATACATTTTCTACATCTGAACTCAAATCCTCTTGTAATGAAGGCCAACATACCATCTGCCTTTCAAATTGCTTCCTGCACCTGCCTCACTTTCACTGACTAGTGTGCAAAGGATGGGACTGGGAAAATTGCAGCAAAATAGCTCCCACCTCCTTTCCCAGTGCTGAGACTAGCAGCAGTGACAGCAACCCACCTAGCAATAGCAGAAATTTAAATCGAATGAAATCAGAGCTGCTTAATGGTGAATATTGCTGCAGGACAACAATTTTGGGGGCGGCACATGGGCCCCAACCTCTGTCGCTGTGTCTACATCTCAGTGAGTGAGAGGAGGCAGCTTTCAGTGGGAGGTGAATTCTGGGCCATCTGGAAGCTGTGGGAGGAGGTCCATATGTTTCCAGCAGAACTCTGACAGGTTTGCTGTCTTTCCAGGTCTCAGTCTTGCTACTGAGTGTGGAAACTCTGGAGCCAGATGGTGCCGATTGTCATGGGTCTATTGAGGTCTCTGTCGATGTGAGCAGTGCTTCCATGATGCTCCGCTGCCATTCCCTGCTGCTTGGGTCTCAGCAGCACTCCCACTGGCCACACAGCTGCTGCTCCACCCTTATGGTGGGTCGTACTGTCCTGAGCTCTTGCCCCAGGAAGCCCTCCACCATTCCGAATTAGACGGTGAACGCAGAGGCGACCTAATTGGCCACCTTCTGTAAAATTCGGACAGAAAGTGTCTTGCCTCCTTAAGTGGGTTCGCGGCCAGAAATGATCCTTTTTTAAAATTTGATTTATTATTATCACATGTATTAGTATACAGTGGAAAGTACGGTTTCTTGCGCGCTATACAGACAAAGCATACCGTTCATAGAGAAGGAAACGAGAGAGTGCAGAATGTAGTGTTACAGTCATAGCTAGGGTGTAGAGAAAGATCAACTTAATATGAAGTAGGTCCATTCAAATGTCTGACAGCAACAAGGAAGAAACTGTTCGTGAGTCGGTTGGTACGTGACCTCAGACTTTTGTATCTTTTTCCCAATAGAAGAAGGTGGAAGAGAGAATGTCCGGGATGTGCGGGGTCCTTGATTATGCTGGCTGCTTTGCCGAGGCAGCGGGGAATGTAGACAGAGTCAATGGATGGGAGACTGGTTTGCGTGATGGACTGGGCTTCATTCACAACCCTCTGTACTTCCTTGCGATCTTGGGCAGAGCAAGGGCCATACCCAAGCTGTGATACAACGAGAAAGAATGCTTTCTATGGTGCATCTGTAAAAGTTGGTGAGAGTCGTAGCTGACATGCCAAATTTCCTTTGTGTTCTGAGAAAGTAGAAGCGTTGGTGGGCTTTCTTAACTATAGTGTCGGCATGGGGGGGACCAGGACAGGTTGTTGGTGATCTAGACACCTAAAAATTTGAAGCTCGCATGAATGATACCGACGGCCGTGGCAGAACTGAACCCCAACAGGTACAACAGCAGATTTTCATCAACTTCATTGCAATCACCAGGGGATCATTTCACAGCAATAGGATGATTAGTTTAAAGAAAACATTTGAATAAAGGCACAGTGAGTTGACATTTGAGAGAAAATTAATGTCAAGACTATTATTATTTTGACATTTAAGATTTCACCTTTTCACATTTGGAGCTTTTGTCTGCACTGTGGGCAGTTGCCACTCCTTGGGGCAGGGCAGTTTGCTGCTGCTGCTCCCTCTGCTGTTATTCATCTCCTTCATTTGCTCTAACCAAATCAAACAATAGCTCTCCTCAGAAGCTACGTGTAAGTGGGATAAAAATGTAGGAAAACCGCCCCCCCCAGCAATATTCAAGGCTTACAGAATCTTATAGAAATCCAAAAACGCACATGCCAATCACCATCTGGTCCACTAATGTCCTTTAGAGAAAGAAATCTGCCATCCTTACCTGGTCTGGCCTACGGGCGGCATGGTGGCACAACGGGCAGCATGGTGGCACACGGGCAGCACGGTGGCACAGTGGTTAGCACTGCTGCCTCACAGCGCCAGGGACTCGGGTTCGATTCCCGGCTTGGGTCACTGTCTGTGTAGAGTTTGCACGTTCTCCGTGTCTGCGTGGGTTTCCTCTGGGTGCTCTGGTTTCCTCCCACAGTCCGAAAGACTTGCTTGTTAGGTGCATTGACCCGAACAGATGCCGGAGTGTGGCGACTAGGGTAATTTCACAGTAACTTCATTTCAGTGTTAGTGTAAGCCTTACTTGTGACTAATAAATAAACTTTAACATGTGACTCCAGAGCCACAGCAATGTGGTTGCCTTTTAACTGCCCTTGGGTAAATAGGGATGGGCAATAAATGCTGGCCAGCCAGCGACGCCCATGGCCCATGAATTAAAAAAATGTTGTACACTTTACTACACAAAAACGCTAAATTAAACCCACTTAAATCTTTACCTTATGTCTAATATTTAACAGTAGAAATGGAGATCTTACCTCTGTTGCCTGACAGTTGTGTTGTGAACGCACCTCTCTTCATTGTTAAGTCCTGGGGTGGGACTTGAAGCTGGAGTTTCAGAGACAGGGATGTTACCCATTCTGCTGCTAGACCTCATAGCAGCATGGCAAATCATCGAATCATAGATTCCTACAGTGCAGAAGGAGGCCATTCAGCCCATCGACTCTGCACCGACTACAAACCCACCCAGGCCCTATCCCCATAACCCCAGGCATTTACCCCAGCTAGTCCCCCTGATGCTAAGGGGCAATTTAGCATGGCCAATCCACCTAACCCGCACATCTTTGAGCTGTGGGAGGAAACCAGAGCACGCGGAGGAAACCCACGCAGACATGGGGAGAATGTGCAGACTCCACACAGACAGATTAGTCAATGCCATTTCCAGGTTTATAAATTTCCAGTTTCTTTTCAGACTCCTCACTGAGTTGATGTTCAGAAAAAACCTTCCTCCTGACAGTTGCAGAGCAGAGCTTAGCTGATTAACTATGCAAAGCTATTTTAAAGTTACAAAAAAAGAATTACTAGGCAAATAACCACAAGCAAAATTCATGACAAGCGGCTTTTGCCCGCTGTGATAAATGCTTCTGCATAAATGCATTTAGACTAATGGATTATCAAAAGCTGAATTACAGATGTTTATGCTGTCCCAAGGTGCTTTTCCACTCTTGTGCTCATGAACCCAAAGCCAGCGAGGGATCTAATATACATTTGTATTTCATCCTGGACCATCCATTAATTTACATAATGGATACAAGGTACATTTTTTATTGCCTTTGCAGTTATGAAGGAAATGGCTGATTGTGCACTTGTGTGAGCGAAGTGCTGAGAGTGAGGGGGAGACCAGTGTTAGCGATGACCGGCTGGGGTCTAGGTGTCACGACTGCGTCAGAACTGTTTACAGGATGCAACCAAATGCAGACGAGTAAACTGAGAAATGCGGCTGACTTGCCGTCCATCAGGGAATAAATTCCAGAACTGCAAGGAATCGAGTAAGACATTTCCATCAGGAATTTAAACTCACTGTCGGTGAAATGCTTCAAAATGTTTCAGAGAGATCTGACAAAGGAAGAAAGAATTGGATTCATGTCACATTTTATCAGCTCCCCCAGAACTGACGCAAATCTCCTTTTGTGTGATCGGCTGACTGTGGCTCTGTAAGTGATTGTGGCAGCCCTTTGAGAACAGCAAGATCCCACAGGGTGGCACGGTGGCACTGTGGTTAGCACTGCTGCTTCACGGCACCAGGGACA
Organism: Mustelus asterias; assembly: GCF_964213995.1. Classification (NCBI taxonomy): domain Eukaryota; kingdom Metazoa; phylum Chordata; class Chondrichthyes; order Carcharhiniformes; family Triakidae; genus Mustelus; species Mustelus asterias. Next base: position 22,075,793 of record NC_135807.1, read on the forward strand.
CGGGTTCAATTCCCGGTTTGGGTCACTACCTTTACAGAGTCTGCACGTGTCTTTCCTCCAGGTGCTCAGGCTTCCTCCAACAGTCCAAAAGGCGTGCTGGTTAGATGCATTGGCCATGCTAAATTCTCCCTCAGTATGTCCGAACAGGCGCCGGAGTGTGGCGACGAGGGGATTTGCACTGTAACTTCACTGCAGTGTTAATGTAAGCTGACTTGTTACACTAATAAATAAACTTAAACTTAAGCAAATGTTGATGGGCTGAATATCTATTTATGCAATTATTGGTGCTGTTGACCCTAGGAAAGTTTGATGTTCCTCTTCAAGAGATGCCATAGGTACTTATCATCCAACAGCTCACTGGAACAGAACAACATGACTTGGTTTCAATTCTTGGCGAAAGGATGCAAATTTTGACAGTAGAAATTTCAATCGGTGTTGCACTGGGGTGTCAACCTGGATTATGCTCCGTGTAGCTTTTAGTTATACAATGGATGCTCACGGGAAGCAATTGGCAACACACCTTTTTCTGGCTGGTTACAAACACATGAAGTTGGGAGCCACGCTGGCACAGTGTTAGAATTGCTGCCTCACAGTGCCAGGGACCCGGGTTTAATTCTGGCCTTGGGTGACTGTGTGGAGTTTGCACATTCTCCCCGTGTCTGCATGGGTTTCCTCCCACAGTCCAACGATGTCTAGGTTAGGTGGAGTGGCCATGATAAATTGCCCCTTTGTGTCCAAAGATGTGTAGGTTATGGGGATTAGTGGGGTAAATACATGGGCTTATGGAGATAGGGCCAGGATAAAATGCTCTGTTAGAGAGTCAGTGAAGACTTGATGGACCGAAAGGCCTCCTTCTGTACTGTAGAGATCCTAAGACGCTAAATTGGCTAAAATGTGTTCTTCACTTACTTAACATCCTGTGATGAAAATTATTCCGCCAGCCCATTCACCACTCTAAACACTCACAAAATTATAAAAAAATGTATTAACTGAGTAAACGAATAAGCAAATCTGTGGCAAATGGATGTTGATAAAGTAGAAATTGGACCTGGAAAGAATAGAAAAGCCAGAAATGGTGGAGAGTCTGAAGAGACTCAGGGCTCCAACTACACAGATCTACTTTCTTAGAAGACTAAGGAAATTTGGCATGTCAGCCACGACTCTCACCAACTTTTACAGATGCACCATAGAAAGCATTCTCTCTGGTTGTACCACAGCTTGGTATGGCTTCTGCTCTGTCCAAGACTGCAAGAAACTACAAAAGGTCGTGAATGTAGCCCAATTCATCAAGCAAACCAGCCTCCCATCCACTGACTTTGTCTACACTTCCTGCTGCCTCGGCAAAGCAGCCAGCATAATTAAGGACCCCACGCACCCCAGACATTCTCTCTTCCACCTTCTTCAGTCAGGAAAAAGATACAAAAGTCTGAGGTCACGTACCAACCGACTCAAGAACAGCTTCTTCCCTGCTGCTGTCAGACTTTTGAATGGACTTACCTTGCATTAAGTTGATCTTTCTCTACACCCTAGCTATGACCATAACTCGACATTCTGCACTCTCTCCTTGCCTTCTCTTTGAATGGTATGCTTCGAATGTATAGCAAGCAAAAACAATACTTTTCACTGTATCTTAATACATGTGACAATAATAAATCAAATCAAATCAAATTATTGGAATTTCATGAACAGGGAAAGGAAATAATCAAAAAGGCTTTTGGTATGCCTGGTTTTTATATTGAGAAGACTAGAATACAAAAGGGTACGTTATGCTGCAGCTACACAAAGCCTTGGTTAGACCATACCTGGGGCAGAATGTACAGGCCTCTGCCATGGGTTTGCAGGCAGGAGGGCTTGCTAAATTACGCAGGTGGCCTTTTCACTCTCATCCTGCCCACCTCTGACCTGTCCTTAATCTTATGGGGGGCAGGGGAGTGGGGGGAACAAACAAAGCCTCGGGTGGTCCACCTGCCCTCTCTCCAATTGATGCCCTGAAGTGGCCAATTAATGGCCACTTAATGACGGCTTCTGGCCAGGCCTCAATTTTGAGGCTGACTATTGGAGGGTTGGTTGGGGAGAGGGGAATGGGGGAGGTGGGGGAGGTGGGGGGTGTGAAGAGGGGGAGGCTTGGCATAACTATCAATCTATTGTTCCACAATCCTGATGTTCCAGGCCCCAAAACCTCATTTTGGCGAGTGGAAGAGACCTATGCCTGATTTTTCTTTAATGTGGGGTGGTCGTTGCCCGGCAACCACCATCTAGGACTGAATTTTCCCGTCCCACCCGCCAGCAGGTGGTGGGGAGGGGGGGTGGGGGGGGGGGGCGGGTGGTGGAGGCTGGACCATGCAAAAGTCCGTTGACCTCAGGCGGGATTTTCCAGCATTGGGGCAAGTACGGCTGGAAAATCCCACCCCTGTTCTTGACAGAGCAGGGTCTTGGTCCAATGGAAAGGGGTTTCCAAAATGATTGGAGGCCAGGCTCTGCTGTAAGACATTACAGAATCACAGAACTGCTCCGGCGCAGAAGGAGGCCATTGGGCCCATCTTTGGCTGCTTACACATCGGCATGAGATCATACACAGAACTATCTTGGGGAGCTAGTATGGCCAATACAGGGCAGCACGGTGGCACAGTGGTTAGCACTGCTGCCTCACAGCACTAGGGACCCGGGTTCGATTCCTGGCTTGCGTCGCTGTCTGCGTGGAGTTTGCACATTCTCCCTGTGGCTGCGTGGGTTTCTTCCGGGAGCTCCGGTTTCCTCCCACAGTCTGAAAGACATGCTGGTTAGATGCATTGACCATGCTAAATTCTCCCTCAGTGTACCCGAACAGGCTTTGGAGTGTGACGACTAGGAGATTTTCACAGGAACTTCATTGCAGTGTTAATGTAAGCCTACTTGTGACACTAATAAATAAACTTAAACTCCTCTTCCAACGTGCTGCCAATAAGGATGTCTTTGCAACAGATTTCACTGGAGCAGTGTACATTCAATGACAATAAGTGGGAGAGGCAATGTAGTTGTGGTTGCCAGAACTAGATTAATCATCCTTTCCTTCTCACTGGCGGAGGAACCATTCAACTTATATATCACACAAACGGCAGAAAGAATTCAGTCTCCGAGGATTGAGTTATTTCTAATTAAGCAGGGCATCGGAAGCCAGAACAAATGAACAGCAAAGAAACACAATGCACTGCAGTAATCACAATAATTAGTCATTAATTCATTTTAATGAATGAACTACTTTCCTTCCCATTTCGCTTGATTGGAATACAAAGGAACAGGCACTTCGGCCCACCAAGCCTGTGCCGATCACATTATCCTATCTAGACCAACCGCCTGTGTCCGTCTATTCCCTGCCTGTTCATGCGCTTATCTAGATCAGTCTTAAATGTGGCTAACGTAACTGCCTCCACCACCTCACCTGGCAATGCATTCCAGGCCCCCACCACCCTCTGTGGAAAAGACTTCCCCGCACACCCCTCCTGAACCTTTCCTCCCTTACCTTGAACTTGTGCGCCCTTGAAATTGTCATTTCTGCCCTGGGAAAAGCTCCCAACTGTTCACTTTATCTATGCCCCTCGTAATTTTATATCAAGTCGCCCCTCCGCCTCAGTCTTTCCAGGGCGAACAATCCCAGTTTATTCAATCTCTCCTCATAGCTAATACCCTCCACACCAGGCAACATCCTGGTACACATTTTCTGTACTCCCTCCAAAGCCTCCACCTGCTTCTGGTAGTGCGGTGACCAGAATTGAACACAGTATTCCAAATGTGGCCTCACCAATGTTTTGTATAACTGGGAATAGGTCCGAGCGGCTGGGTGGTTGGTATTTAACATTGGGACAGCAGGGGGCACCAACGCTACAGGGAAATAAAGCCCAAGGACATATCAGATGGATAAACACAGGAGGATTACTTACTGAGAACAAAAAGATGTTTGATCATGTCTGGTAGCAAAAATAAAATCACATTTTCAATATTTGGAAACAGAAATACACGGGCTTGATGAATATTATAATATCCCTCCTGGTGCCACAATTCATAAGTAACGGTGAAGTTCATTTTCAATTTTTGTCCATAAAATTTTCACCAAGGGTCTCGATGAATTTAAAATAAAAAAGATCTACATTCTGAACTAATGAAAATATTGGAAATCTAATGCCAGGTGGTGTGAGCGTCCCCTTTTCCTGGCAATAGCCCTATGGAAGAGCATGAGGCCGAAACCATGTGTTTGTTCCACACAAATCCTCACTACGTGGAGCTGTGAAGTGACTCACCTGTGACTCACATGTGTTTTATTCATAAAGGAGTGTTGTTATTGTTCTGCCCCTGTGAGTAAAATATTTATGGTCAACAGGTACTTTTGTAAAATTACTTTGGAGCGAATGATAACAAATAAATGTTATGCTTTTTGAATGAGGATGAATTCGATCTGAATTGATTTATTATTGTCACATGTATCTGGATACAGTGAAAATTCTTATACAGACAAAACATACTGTTAACAGAGTACATAAGGGAGAAGGAAAGGAGAGGGTGCAGAATATAGTGTTGCAGTTACAGATAGGGCGTAGAGAAAGATCAGCTTAATGTGTGATAGGACCATGCAAAAGTCTGATGGCAGCAGGGAAAAAAGCTGTTCTTGAGTCGGTTGGTACGTGTTTTCAGACTTTTGTATCTGTTTCCTGACAGAAGAAGGGAGAAGAGAGAATGTCTGGGGTGCGTGGGGTCCTTGATTATGCTGGCTGCTTTCCCGAGGCAATGGGAAGTGTAGACAGAGTCAATGGATGGGAGGCTGGTTTCTGTGATAGATTGGGCTTCGTTCATGACCCTTTGTAGTTTCTTGCGGTTTTGGCCAGAGCAGGAGCCATACCAAGCTTTGATACATCCAGAAAGGATGCTTTCTACAGTGCAACTATAAAAACTGGTGAGAGTCATAGTGGACATGCTGAATTTCCCTCGTCTTCTGAGAAAGTAGAGGTGTTTGGGGGGCTTTCTTAGTTATAGTGTCAGCGTGGAGGGTTCAGGACAGATAGTTGGAAATCTGAACACCAGAATTGATATTTGGGACTGGTTACCAACTTGGAGGAGGGTCAGTAACCAGAGGATCCAGGTTTACGTAAATTGGCCAAACATCCAGGGGAAAGGGTGAGGGGGAGATGTGGAAATTATAGAATCACTACAGTGCAAAAGGAGGCCATTTTGCCTGCATCAACAACAATCCCACCCAAGCCCTATCCCCATAATCCCATGTATTTACCTTGCTAATCCACCTGACACTAAGGGGCAATGTAGAATCCACATGACCCTCACATCTTTGGATCGTGGGAGGAAACTGGAGCACCCGAAGGAAACCCACGCAGACACAGGGAGAACGTGCAAACTCCACACAGACAGTGACCTGAGGCTGGAATCAAACCCAGGTCCCTGGCGCTGTGAGGCTGCAGTGCTGACCACGGTGCCACTGTGCCGCCCACAAATGGGAGAATTTCCTTTGGGCAGTGAGTTGTTCTGCAGTTATGAAGGAATGGTGGAGCAGATGAATGAGGCTGGACCAGAGGACAGCATAGCTACCCAGAAGAAAAAAATAGTAAAACAGGGAACTAAGAATACTGGTCTTGCATTCTTTAAAATGAAACACCAGGAAAATGGGGAAATAAGAATACTGGTCCGAACTGTTTTTTCCCTTCTGGGTATCCTGACAGTATCCATCAGGCAGGGTGTAGAAGCCCAGGTGAACATGGCAAGATCTGTCCTCATGAAACCTTGGCAGACCTCTGCTCATTGCTGCTACCAGATGTGCAGCACCAGGTTTGCAGTCATGACAGCTCAGGCAATGAAAAAGACAGCAGCTTGCAGAGCAGGCCAGGGTGCTACAGAGCACTCAGGTCCTGTCAGTGGATTCACAGTATCCTCTAGGATAAGGCAGGCCACTAATGGCTGTGAAGAAAGGCTGAATAAGCTTTGATTGTTTTCTTTAGAGCAGAGAAGGCTGAGGGGGGAACCTGATTGCGGTTTATAAGATTGAAGGGTATGAACAGGATGGATAGGCAGTAGCTGAAGTGGCACGGTGGCACAGTGGTTAGCCCTGCTGCCTCACAGCGCCAAGGACCCAGGTTCAATTCCCGGATTGGGTCATTGTCTGTGTGGAGTCTGCACGTTGTGTCTGTGTGGGTTTCCTCTGGGTGCTCTGGTTTCCTCCCATGGTCCAGAGACGTGCAGGTTAGGTGAATTGAATTGGCCATGCTAAATTCTCCCTTAATATACCCGTATTGGTGCTGGAGTGTGGTGACTATGGGATTTTCACAGAAACTTCATTGTAGTGCGAATGTAAGCCTACTTGCGACAAATAAACTTTAACTTTAGCTGTTTCCTTGAGTTGACGGGTCAATAATGAGGTGGCGTAATTTTAAGGTGAGGGGCAGGAAGTTTTGGGGGGATTGGAGGTGGGCGTCTGGAATGTGCTGCCTGGGAGGGTAACAGAGGCGGGGAACCTCGCAGCCTTTAAAAAACACATGGATGAACACTTGAAATGTCAAAACATTTGAGGTTGTGGGCCAAGTGCTGGAAAATAGGATTTGTGTAAATTTTAGTTTTGTCAGGGTAGTCTCGATGGGCCCAAGGGCCAGTTCAGTCCAGTATCACCTTATAACTTGTGAACTCACTGGTGTTTCAGCAGGTGGGATGACTGACTGAATTTGTTGGCCACACACGGTGCAGATGAATGGGCCTCTCCTCTTGGAGCTCAGTCAGTGCTGGGGAAGGAACCAATGTGGACAGAATTGCGAGGTTCCCTAGGGTTGTTCGGGGGAGGGACATCAATTGCATCCACGCTTGGCGTTGCCCAACTCTGAACGCCAATACCTGTGGTGAACCATCGTTGGTTCCCACTAGGTAGTACTGAGCCAGGGTCTGGCCAGTACTACAAGTATGTATATATGTTGCTGTTGGGGTTAGGGATGGGTTGTTCTACTTGTTGCTGTTGGGGTTAGGGTTGGGCTGTTACACCTGTATTATAGTTATTATGGTACATCCCAGTCGGGCTCCGCCTCCTGGGAGAGGTATAAAGGTCACTGCTCTGTCTGGGACCCCTCAGTCTGGGATCGTGTACTATACATGGTAGCTTCGTTGTAATAGTAAATAAAAGCCTTTATTTCCTTGAGCATCTCAAGCCTCGTGTGTGATAACGCGCATCGATACCTACACCGAAAGCTTTCAGTTCCTGATTGATCATGTGCCCTGAGTGGCACAGTGGTTAGCACTGCTGCCTCACAGGGCCAGGGGCCCAGGTTCAATTCCTGGCTTGGATCACTGCAGGTTTACAGTGGTTGTACCATTTAAAGCTGAAGACAGTTCTATTAATAAATAAATTATTTAAGCATTTGCTGTAACTCATTAGGAAATATTTGGTGTGTATAAAATGTATTTAATCTTATTCATGGGCTGACGGTTTGTGAACATGCCCTGATTTCGATCTTGCGGCCCACTCACCAGCCTAGGGTGCTCCTCACTGCTGGAAAACATTGCGAGGTTGTAAGAGGCGCCATAAAAATGCAAGTTCTACCTTCCTTATAAACTGCATGCTTTTCAGAAGGAAAATTCACAAGCTTGGTTTTACAGGAGCAGGAATTGATGGAAAATGGGAATTTCCTCCTGTCTATCTCCTTCATCATTGGTGGCACATGGCTGGGATGGGGTGGAGTGGGGAGCCAGGGGAGGGGGGGGAAGAGGATGCACCAGAGGATGGGAGAGAAAATAATGAGATTCAGACCTGAAGAAGATTAAATTCGCCTGAGCATCCTTTCATCTCAGCAGAGAGATCAGGTGGGTAGCGAATGAGGATCAATCTCGTCGACTGGCAGCCATCATATATCACAATCATTACTTAGTGGATGCCTGTCTGCCCTGCAGTCTCTTCCAGAAGAAACTGAAAAATCCAGTCTTTCTGAAATCCGACATTTCTTCATGTCTCTGGGCTACAAGAAGAAATGAACGGCGTCGCCACAAAGCACACAGTTTGCACAGCAACAATTTGCATTCACATAGTGCTTTGAATGCAGTAGGATGGCCCAATTACTCTTCACACACCAGCATCATCAAACACCACTGGTCACAAAGACACGTTAGGAAATAATCGATCAGCTGATCAAAACCTTGGTCAAGCAGTTTGATCTTAAAAGAGCTTCTGAGAGGGGAGAGAAAGCTCGGCAGCTGAAGAGGTTGAGGGCGGGAGTTCCAGATTTCCAGGCCTGGGCAATTCAAGGCACAGAGGATCAGTGAGAATTGGCGATGCACAAATCACCAGAATTTGGGGAGTGCAGAGACAAGGGGGTGGAGCTGGGGGAGGGTGTGGGGGAGGGGGGGGGGGGCGGCGAGGTCACGCAAGAGTTTGAAAACAAAGGAGAGAATTTGAAAATTGCGGCATTGCCAGAATTCTGCCACCGCTTTAGTTGTTTCGACATGCCAGGCGAACATCCGCGTCCTGCCAACATTTGAGTGCGTGGCTGTAGATAAACCAAATATGATCCTTTTTAAAAAATTAATCCTTCCGTGGAACGTGGGTATTGTTGGCCAGGCCAGCGTTTATTGCCTATCCGCAACTGCCTTTGAACTGAGGGTTTTGCTCGGCCATTTCAGAGGGCAGTTACATTTTAGAGTCCAAAGATGTGCGGGTTAGGTGCATTGGCTGTGCTGAATTGCCCCTTAGTGTCCTGGGATGCGTAGGTTAGAGGGATTAGTGGGGTAAATATGTGGGGTTACGGGGATAGGGCCTAGGTGGGATTGTTGTCGGTGGAGTCTCGATGGGCCGAATGGCCTCCTTCTGCACTGTAGGGATTCTATGATTCTATGATTCAAGAGCCACATGTTGGCCAGACCAGGTAAAGGCAGCAGATTTCCTTCCCTAAAGGACATTAGTGAAACAGATAGGTTTTTACGACAATCAGTGATAGTTTCATGATAGTGTGGTCCCTTTCAGGGACAATTTTTTGTGGGTCACATTGCTCTCCTGGGGGCTAGCAGAAAGAAGCGTGCGAACCTCAGCCTATCGGGTGTTAAGGAACGGGTCCAGTAGGTTTAAGTTTATTTATTAGCCACAAGTAAGCTTACATTAACACTGCAATGAAGTTACTGTGAAAATCGCCACACTCCGGTGCCTGTTCGGGCACACTGAGGGAGAATTTAACATGGCCAATGCATCTAACCAGCACGTCTTTCGGACTGTGGGAGGAAACCGGAGCACCCGGAGGAAACCGATGCAGACTTAGGGAGAATGTGCAGACTCTGCACAGGCAGACAAGCCGGAATTGAACCCAGGTGCCTGGTTCTGTGAGGCAGCAGTGCTAACCACTGTGAACATGCAGTGTGAGCCTAGGAGTCGGTGGGACTAGACCTGTACTGAACTTGTTGGTATATAGTTTTAATTATCGTTCTCAATACATCACTGTTGTGATTCAAAGCTTCCTCTTTGCGTTACCTCTTGCTACAATAGTTGATCAAGATGAATGGTTAGTTCACATATAGGGTTGCTATACTGAGATTCTCATATATTTGGTAAAAGCCAACACTAAGCAAGGAAGTAGACAGATCTGACAATGATAATATTTCTCTAGTGGATGAGGCCAAATTCTTTCTCAATTTTCTTACTCTCTGGAAGGTCCGTTTTAATATTTGTCTTGAATACAAGACCAGGCCTGGAAATCTGTGGACTCTCAAATTCCGCAGCCTGGCCTTGGAATCACTTTAGTTTCAGTGTCCACCAGCTCTGTTGTTGATGAGCACCCTGCTTTCCAACGTGGATCGGGATTCTCAACAGCATTGGGAAGCATTGGGAGCTCAATAACTCGGCTCGATGCAATACAGTTCCCGCATCTTCATCCAGGGATCAAGAAGGATGTTATTGTGCAGGACTGCAATGAATATGCGATAATAACTTCCATTCGTATAGTGCGTTCAACACGTCCTCAGGTGCCTTGCAAGATTATTAGCAAGAGAGAAATTGACACTGAACCAATTAAGGAGATATTAGAACAAGGAGTCGTAAGGACGAGAAAGAGAGGTGGAGAGGTTTAGGCTGGGAATTCCAGAGCTTAAGCCCCAAACAATTGGAAGCACAGCAGGGAAATGTAGAAGAATTGGTGGAACTGAAATTTAGCTTTAAAAAATAGGAGATAACTATAGCTCTTTCCAACCAGTAACATGCAATACGGTAGTTCAGAATTTTATCACAACTTTGCCCTTCTTGCCTTATACTGCAACTGATAATATTGCCTCATACATAAAAAACTGAACAACAGCCATGTTTTATAATAAAACAACATATTTCAGAACTTATTCTGGACATGTTACCATGGAAGAATATCCTGGAAAACATATGACCACATATGCTGCCACATATGGCGGCATGGTGGCACAGTGGTTAGCACTGCTGCCTCACAGCACCAGGGACCTGGGTTCAATTTGGGTGGGGCTTGGGTCACTGTCTGTGTGGAGTTTGCATCTTCTCCCCGTGTCTGCGTGGGTTTCCTCCGGGTGCTCCGGTTTCCTCCCACAGTCCAAAGATGTGTGGGTTCGGTGGATTGGTCATGCTAAATTGCCCATTGGTGTCGGGGGACTAACTAGGGTAAATGCATGGGGTTATGGGGATAAGGCCTGGGTGGGATTGTGGTCGGTGCAGACTCGATGGGCCGAATGGCCTTCTTCTGCACCATCTATGATTAAGGCATCATGTCACTGATTGCTGCAGTACTGCAGTGTTGGCGGCTGCTTTGCACAGTGAAGAAACTGCCAATTGAAATAGACTGATGAGGCAATGGAGACAGAGAATATTGGGAAGTGTAACAAGGGATGGATAAATGCTTAACACAAAAAAAGCACTGGAGGAATTCAAGATACAAAACCTTTGGGACCGGCCAGTTGGACAGAGGTGATCCCTTCAGTTTTTTTTTATTCCCATGGTCACTTTTAGCCTCAATTCAAAATGTGGCCTCTCAAGCAATGAATTCACCGGTTCTGCTGTGCTAGTGTGAATATGTATTAGACAAAGCCAGGCACTTCACCAGAGACAGAGAGTGAGTGAAGGATAAACAGAAAGAAGACATGTTGTTATTTCTTACGCCAGCTAATAGATGGCTTCGAAATGGTATTGGTGAAGAATTAGGAACAAGGTATTTATTGTTTCAACTTGTTCCTGTCTCGCAGAACAGATTTTCTTCCTATTTCAACTCTTCTTAATTCATTCGCCCAGTTTCTTCCAGCTCACACTTGTGGGTCTTGTGATGACCTCGGCCACTTTAACAGTTGCCAGCTGTATGGCCGTAACCATCTGCTTTTCAACTTGGGTGTCCACTTCCTATCAGGAGGCTCTCTGCTACTTCAACAGGGGTCCAATCAGTCGCCCTCCACCATCACCTGGCTAAATATGCCCTCACATTGAAAATGTTTTCTTTGACACCTCTCATTTCCTTCGTGTTGCTCTGGCTACCCCCACATTGGTCCGAGTTTTGTCTGCTTTCTTGTGTGATATGTGGAACATGCATTGTTCCAGTCCTATTCAGATCCCCTCCCTCATTTCCTTTGATGTGATACTGTATTGGTGCCGGATTCACCTCTCAGCCTGAGTTAGACCATTTCCTCAGCTTTGTTTCAAACCTCCACCCTCCTCTCACATTCACATCTCCAACCCTTCCCTTCCTTTCCTCTACTTCTCCATTTCTTGGGATAGGCTATCAACCAGTGTCTTCCATAAACTCAGTGATACCCATAGCTCCACTGATAGAAACCCTACAGTGCAGAAGGAGGCCATTTGGCCCATCGAGTCTGCACTAACAACAATCCCACCCAGGCCCTATCCCCGAAACCCCATACATTTACCCTGTTAATCCCTCTAACATACACATTCTGGGATACTAAGGGGCAATTTAGCATGGCCAATCCACCTAACCTGCACATCTTTGGGCATCATATTTGCTCCTACCTACTTCCTGTCAGGAGCGTATTGCATTTTTCCAGTTTCCCTGTATCCATCACATCAGTTCTGATAATTCTACCTTCCATCCTAGCAATTCCTGCATAACTTTCCTTTTCCTCAAATTAAGATTTCCCTCCACTATAATTGAACGAGCCCTCAATTGTGTTGATCTCATTTCCTGCACATCTCTCCACCCTCTCCTTCTCAATCCTACCCAGAAGGGTTCCCCTTCCACCCACTTGCCTCTAGCTTCAATGGATCTTTCACTGTCACTTCTGCCACTTACAACACAATTCCACAAGCAAACGTATCTTTCCCTCCCGGCATTCCAAAGGGACAGTTCTCTCCACTCCTCAATCACCACTAACATCTCCTCCCTGACCCACAAGATCTTTCTATTCAAGCTCAGGAGATACAATACCTTCCCTTGCACCTCCTCTCTTCCCACCATTCAGAGGCCCAGACACTCCTTCCAGGACATTTGTTTGTATTTGCTTTCATTCACCAAACAGTATTCACTGTTTGTGATGCACTGCCCTCCATACTAGAAACACCACAGGAAAAAAAAGTTCAGACCAGTATTTTTCTTTCCCAGTTTTTACTGTTTGTTTTTCCTTCGAGATAGATTGGGTGTTTGTACATCTACAAATGTAACCCTGAGTTTCCTTATCATTTGAACTCTGCCTCCCACTCTGACCACGGGCTCCAACGCTTTCCAATGACGTTGAACAGGAGATCGAGGAACATTTAAAAATAGGCGCTTTGCAATTTTTTGCACTCGATATTAAATTCTCTGCCACTAAGGTGTGTCCACAAGAACTCATTCACAGACAGGCGTCAGGGAACACAGCATTAATTGCACGTCTTACTTGCTCCACACTCCAAACTACAATTGCCTTCCCAGGGTGGTTCTCGGGCAGATCACCCCACACCCAGGGTCACCTGACCCATTCCCTTAAAGGGGCTACGCCCCGACATACATAACAAACGTCAAGTTCAACAATTTCCTATCACAAGCAGGTCACTGGACCGGGCTGTTATCTTGACACCTCCTGTAGACCTATCTTTTATTTCTTCACTTGTTCCATTACCATCTTTTTTTTGGCCTTGCCTTGTCATCCCACCTATCTCTCCTGCCTTCTATTCGACAATAAGAAGTCTCACAACACCAGGTTAAAGTCCAACAGGTTTATTTGGTAGCAAATTCCCAGCAAATTTGGTAGCAAACGTCATTTGGTAGCAAATTCTATTCGACAACCAACACATCTCTTTGTTCTTTCCTCCCATCGCCCTTTCCCTGCCTCTCCACTTGCTTAAACCTCTAACTTGTTCCATTAGTCATCAACTTGTAACGTGACCTCTTTCAACTGCTGTCCCCAAGCTGTTTGCAGCTTTCGTTTCAGATTTCCAGCATCTGCAGTATTTTGCCTTTGTGTCATTTCGCTAGAAGTAGCTTCAGCTGTGTTTTTCTGTGGCTCCTACATGTCAACGCACACAGGGAGAGTGTTTTCACAGGGAAATCTATTAAATATTAAGAATTGACCAAGATTAATGGAAATGATTTGCAGAAGCTTTCTTTCCTATGTCTTTACCATTTGTTCCGTGTTCAGATAGAACGAGTAACACATTCTGGGCAGACAAGATTTATGTTAAGTAAAACGAGCATTGATGATGCTTAACCGGAGGATCAATGTGAATTTCAAGTTCAATTTAGTTCCTCTCATTAGGCTCTGAAACTGGTGCTAGCAGTTCGCAGACTGGCTGTAATATCTTAATTTGTCAGTTCAAGCACCAGCCTCTGCGGTTTCCCACACTTGGAGAATTTAAAAGGAGAGTGAACTCCCGCAATTCAAAGGCAGCAGGAAAGTATGTTCCTTGGAGCCTCCCCTCCTGAGATAATCTGCCGCGAAGGTTTTATTTCATGGTATGATCAGATTATGATAAACTGTTACAGCGTGTGGATATTGCAGCATCAGGTTCCCAGTAACCAACTGAGAACTTTTCCAACTGACAGGGACTGAGTGAAGAAAAGAAAGGAAATGTTGTACTTGCGGCTATTTATGCTCAGATATTAATGATTCCTCTGTGAATCATAGAATGATAGAATCATAGAATCCGTACAGTGCAGAAGGAGGCCATTCAGCCCATCGAGCCTGCGCCAACAACGATCCCACCCAGGCCCTATCCCTGTAACCCCATATATTTACCCTGCTAATCCCCCTGACACAAATGGACAATTTATCATGGCCAATCCACCGAACTCGCATATCCTTGGACTGTGGGAGGAAACTGGGTAATCTTGTTCAGTATGCACCCATCGACTTATGAGGTCACATATCAACCGACTCAAGAACAGCTTCTTCCCTGCTGCCATCAGACTTTTGAATGGATCTACTTCATATTAAGTTAATCTTTCTCTACACCCTAGCTATGACTGGGACACTACATTCTGCACTCTCTCCTTTCTTCTCTCTGAACGGTATGCTTTGTCTGTATAGTGTGCAAGAAACAATACTTTTCACTGTATACTAATGCAAGTGACAATAATAAATCAAATCAAATAACCACAAGGTCGGCTTGGTAACTTGAACACTGGGAACCCTTTATTGTAGGTATGCACTATTCCACAGTCAGATCTCAGACTCCTCAACCGGGTCCAACACTGGGAGGAACGAATCCCCAGGGGGTCACCTGACCCACAGTCTTAAAGGGGCAGTACACACACCAAACCCCAACATACATTATGTATATATATATATAATATATATATCACACTTCTGATATCCAAGGGTGGTGCATCTTAAAACAACAAATGGGTTGTTGTAAGATGCAATTAATTGGCAGGTAACTAATTACATTGCTTAAATATTTTTAAAAGTGAAAAGAAATTTGAACTGGTTTTATGCATCCCGTGGAGGCCATTGGTCATGGAGCGGAGGTAATGGCATAGTGGTATTGTCACTGGACTAGTAATCCAGTAATCCAGGGTAATCCTCTGGGGTCCCAGGTTCAAATTCCACCATGGCAGATGTTGAAATTTGAATTCAATAAAATATCTGGAATTAAGAATCTACCGATGACCATGAAATCATTGTCGATTGTTGTAAAAACCCATCTGGTTCACTAATGTACTTTAGGGAAGGAAATCTGCTGTCCTTACCTGGTCTGGCCTACATGTGACTCCAGAGCCACAGCAATGTAGTTGACCAGTTAAATGCCCCCTCAAGGGCAATTAGGGATGGGCAATAAATGCTGACCAGTGACCCCCATGTCCCATGAATGAATAAAAAAACCACAGGAGATCAAGGCACATGTTTGGCATTGTGTGGCACGGTGGCACAGTGGTTGGCACTGCTGCCTCATAGTGCCAGGACCCAGGTTCGATTCCAGGCTTGGGTCACTGTCTGTGCAGAGTCTGCACATTCTCCCCGTGTCTGCGTGGGTTTCCTCCCACAGTCCAGAGATGTGCAGGTTAGGTGGACTGGCCGTGCTAAATTGCCCCTTAGTGTCAGGGGGACGAGCTCGGGTAAATATGTGGGGTTATGGGGATAGGGCCTGGGTGGGATTGATGTCGGTGTAGACTCGATGGGCCAAATGGCCTCCTTCTGCACTGTAGGGATTCTATGATTCTTTCTAAACAATTGTAAGCAGGTCATCACCTCCTTGTGCCTCACCGCCGTCATCATTTTTTTGTTGTTTAATCGCTCTCGCACCATCACTGACCCTTTCATTATTTTCTTGCCCCTTTTTCCTGGCTCGGCACCTGCTTAAAAGCTGTTTATCTCCAACATCTTCCAGCTCTAATGAAAGACTATCGACCTGAAATGCGAACTCTGTTCACTGCCGGATCTGAGTATTTCCACTAGCTTCTGTTTTTATTTCAACGTCCGCTGCATTTTGCTTTTGTGCAAGAGACTCTCGCTGTGAATGTGCCCGTGTATGATTAATAGTATTTAACGGTATAAAGAAGATTGTCTTCTTTCACCACAGGCTACAGTTCTGCTCGTTGTAAGGTGTGCATATGTTTAGTGTTGATCTGCCCACATGCAAAGCAATCTCAGAAAATGATCCCGGTTTCAAAGTTGACAACACTCTAAAATTGTCATGACTAATTCTGCAAAGCTGTAGCTTAAATGAATAGGAGATTGGGCTCCATTTAGAGGATTATTCACCACATAGGGAAGGTGATGGCCTAGTGATATTATTGTTAGACTATTAACCCAGAAACAGTTCTGTGGAACAGAAACAGAAAAATGCTGGAAAATCTCAGCAGGTCTGACAGCATCTGTGGAGAGAGAATAGAGCCAATGCTTTGAGTCTAAATGACCCTTCGTCAGCTCTGATGAAGTGTCATCCAGATTTGAAACGTTAGCTCTATTCTCTCTCCGCAGATGCTGTCAGACCTGCTGAGATTTTCTAGCATCTTCCTGCTTTTGTTTCAGATTCCAGCATCCGCAGTATTTTGTGTTTATCTAACAGCTCTGGGGACCCAGGTTCGAATCCTGCCACAGCAGGTGGTGGAATTTGAAGTCAAATAAAAAATATGTGGAATTAAGAATCTACTGATGACCATGAAACTATTGTCAATTGTCGGAAAAACCAATCTGGTTCACTAATATCCTTTAGGGAAGGAGATCTGCCGTTCTTACCTGGTCTGGCCTACATGTGACTCCAGAGCCACAGCAATGTGGTTGACTCTCAACTGCCCTCTGAACAAGGCCAACTATGGATGGGCAATAAATGCTGTGATGCGGAGATGCCGGCGTTGGACTGGGGTAAACACAGTAAGAAGTCTCACAACACCAGGTTAAAGTCCAACAGGTTTATTTGGTAGCACAAGCCACTAGCTTTCAGAGCGCTGCTCCTTCATCAGGTAAGTGGGAGTTCTCTTCACAAACAGGGCGTATAAAGACACAAACTCAATTTACAAAATAATGGTTGGAATGCGAGTCTTTACAGGTAATCAAGTCTTAAAGGTACAGACAATGTGAGTGGAGAGAGGGTTAATCCCATCATCAGACTCATCATGGACCACTCTCCGGAATCGGTTGCATTCTTGGATACACGCATCTCCATCAAGGACGGTCATCTCAGCACTTCACTGTACCGCAAACCCACGGATAACCTCATGATGCTCCACTTCTCCAGCTTCCACCCTAAACATGTTCAAGAAGCCATCCCTAATGGACAAGCCCTCCGTATACAGAGGATCTGCTCAGATGAGGAGGATCGCAACAGACACCTCCAGACGCTGAAAGATGCCCTCATAAATAGAGCTGTGAAGAAGGCCTATAGTGTGTTAGCTTTTATTAACAGGGGGTTGGAGTTTAAGAGCCGTGGGGTTATGTTGCAACTGTATAGGACCTTGGTGAGACCACATTTGGAATATTGTGTGCAGTTCTGGTCACCTCACTATAAGAAGGATGTGGAAGCGCTGGAAAGAGTGCAGAGGAGATTTACCAGGATGCTGTCTGGTGTGGAGGGTAGGTCTTATGAGGAAAGGTTGAGGGAGCTAGGGCTGTTCTCTCTGGAGTGGAAGAGGCTGAGGGGAGACTTAATAGAGGTTTATAAAATGATGAAGGGGATAGATAGAGTGAACGTTCAAAGACTATTACCTCGGGTGGATGGAGCTATTACAAGGGGGCATAACTATAGGGTTCATGGTGGGAGACATAGGAAGGATATCAGAGGTAGGTTCTTTACGCAGAGAGTGGTTGGGGTGTGGAATGGACTGCCTGCAGTGATAGTGGAGTCAGACACTTTAGGAACATTTAAGTGGTTATTGGATAGGCACATGGAGTACACCAGGATGATAGGGAGTGGGATAGCTTGATCTTGGTTTCAGATAAAGCTCGGCACAACATCGTGGGCCGAAGGGCCTGTTCTGTGCTGTACTGTTCTATGTTCTATGTTCTAGTTCCGACGCGCCACAGCGAAAAACCGCACCGACCTCCTCAGAAAACAAACACGGGACACGGCGGACAGAGTACCCTTCATCGTACAGTACTCCCCCGAGTGGAGAAGCTAGGATATCCTCTCTGGCGTCTTCAACATGTCATTGATGAAGACGAACATCTCGCCAAGGCCATCCCCACACCCCCACTTCTTGCCTTCAAACAACTGCACAACCTCAAACAGACCATGGTCCGCAGCAAACTATCCAGCCTTCAGGAGAACAATGACCACGCCACCACACAACCTTGTCACAGCAACCTCTGCAAGATGTGCCGGATCGTCGACACAGATGCCATCATCTCACGTGAGAACACCATCTACCAGGTACACGGTACATACACTTGCAACTCGGCCAACATTGTCTAGCTGATACGCTGCAGGAAAGGATGTCCCGAGGCATGGTACATTGGGGGGACCATGCAGACACTACGACAACGGATGAATGGACACTGCTTGACAATCACCAGGCAAGACTGTTCTCTTCCTTTTGGGGAACACTTCAGCGGTCATGGGCATTCCGCCTCTGATCTTCGGGTAAACGTTCTCCAAGGCAGCCTTCACGACACATGACAAAGCAGAGTCGCTGAGCAGAGACTGATAGCCAAGTTCCGCACACATGAGGACGGCCTGAACCGGGATCTTGGTTTCATGTCACACTATCTGTAACCCCCACGACTTGCCTGGGCTTGCAAAGTCTCACTAACTGTCCTGGCTGGAGACAATACACATCTCTTTAACCTGTGCTTAACCCTCTCTCCACTCACATTGTCTGTATCTTTAAGACTTGATTATCTGTAAAGACTCGCATTCCAACCATTATTTTGTAAATTGAGTTTGTGTCTTTATATGCCCTGTTTGTGAAGAGAACTCCCACTCACCTGATGAAGGAGCAGCGCTCCGAAAGCTAGTGCTACCAAATAAATAAATGCTGTCCAGCCAGCGCTGGCCATGTCCCATGGATGAATAAAAGAAAATCTTAAGCACCTTGCCTGCTGTGGTGTTCTATTCCACCATAAAGGAAGCCCTGGTCACAGCACACCTCCAGCACATGATCTGCAGCACACTGGGAGCATCTTACAATTCTGTAAAAAGGTTGACCTTGATTTGTGAGGTGAGATCAGCTCAGCAGGACACAGGCACAAGCAGAGGTTGGGAGGAAGTATAATGTTATCCACCCCAAAATGTCAGCCACACACTTCCCCTCACACTGAAACGGTATACCAATAATTTTTATAGCCAATTATCAATTGATTTTAGGTTTATACAAGCGAATGACATGGTTCCATGCCACTGTAAACATGTGTGCAGCTTGGTGCTGTAAGAAACTCTGTTTCTGGGCTGTTAACAGAATTCATATTGACTGGACGTTGACAGTGATTTGAGGTTTTCTGGAAAGCAGAGATGTAAAGTTAAAAAAAAAAATCATTAGAGGTTATAGGGTAAGGCCATTAGGGATCGGTAAACTATTGAACACATTTCCCAGCACAGTTATAGAACTAAGGACTGAGGAGTGTATTTGGTTACAGCCCATTAACATCACCGCTTGTTCACCCATGTAATTTATCTCCACACTAACATTTTCTTTTACTCTTTCGAGGGATGTGGGCTTCGTCGGCTGAGCCAGCATTTATTGCTCATCTCTAATTGGTAAGGTGGTAGCGAGCCACCTTCTTGAATGACTGCAGTCCAGGTGGCATAGGTACACCCACAGTGCTGATAGGGAGGGCGTTCCAGGTTTTTGACTCAGCGACAGTGAAGGAACAGCGATATAGTTCCAAATCGGAATGGTGAGTGGCCTGGGGGAGAACCTCAGGGTGGTGGCATTGAAGTAAGTGCCACCATCTGTGGCAATAAGTTTTACCTCATACCGATTTTGTAGTTCTCTATCTTTCCCCTGCCCCTCACAACCACCTCAAAGTTATATCCCGAATGTGAAGCAGTTTAACAATGAATCCATGACACTTATGGGGAGGTGATGGCCTCATGGCATTAGCGCTAGACTATTAATCCAGAAACTCAGCACATGTTCTGGGGACCCAGGTTCAAATCCCGCCACGGCAGATGGTGGAATTTGAATTCAATAAAAGCTATCTGGAATTAAGAATCTACTGACGACCATGAAACCATTGTTGATTGTCGGAAAAACCCATCTGGTTCACTAATGTCCTTTAGGGAAGAAAATCTGCCGTCTTTACCTAGTCTGACCTACATGTGACTCCAGAGCCACAGCAATGTGGTTGACCGTCAACTGCCCTCTGGACAAGGGCAACTAGGGAGGACAATAAATGCTGGCCATGTCTCATGAATGAATAAAAAAAAACTTCCAGCCATTGTCTGAATCCTGTCAAGTTTAAAGTGTGTAGAGTGTAATATTAAGCAACAGAGTGTAATATTAAGCAAACGGAGTGGAGCTTTTACTCAATTGCTTTACTTAAAGAATGGAGTTTTCTTCAAAGCTGAACCTTTACTGCCTAATCAAGGAGCATACTTTCACTACAATTTGCTTCATTGTCTGAAAAAATAGATTTTGAAATCTTTGCTTGTGCAATCAGAAGCCAGTCTTTTCCAATGTGGGGCATTTTCATAGAACCCTATAGTGCAGAAGGAGCCCATTTGGCCCATCGAGTCTGCACTGACCACAATCCCACCCAGGCTCTCGTCCCGTAACCCCACATATTTACCCTGCTAATCTCCTGACACTAGGGTCAATTTAGCATGGCCAATCAATCTCACCCGCACATCTTTGGACTGTGGGAGGAAACCTGAGCACCCAGAGGAAACTCACGCAGACACGGGGAGAATGTGCAAACTCCATAGAGACAATGACCTGAGGCCGGAATTGAAGCCGGGTCCACGGCACTGTGAGGCAGCAGTGCTAACCACTGTGCCACCGTGCTGCCTATGGCACCTTTCTCAATGTCCTAAAGTACTTTGCAGCCAATCCGAAATCAAGCTCGTGATCTACGTGTCTCATGTGATTGTGATCCCTTCCTTACTGTACAGGGCTGAAACATGGGCAACATATGGGCGGCACGGTGGCACAGTGGTTAATACTACTGACTCACAGTGCCAGGGGCCTTGGTTTGATTCCAGCCTTGGATGACTGTCTGTGCAGAGTTTACATGTTCTCCCGGTGCCTGAGTGGGTTTTATAATAGTTTTCACCATTCATACTAGATTGAGTGAGTCTCAGAGTTGTTAAACTGCAGAGCAACATGTTCGGATCAACACAAACACCGGCCCTAATTTGGAAAGGACTTTGAACTTGTGAGAGTCACATTATGAGATAGTGAGATGGTCATATTTACTTTCAGCTTTTTAAAACTGACCACAAGCTGTTTGTACGTAGTTCTCTCAGAAAGTAATCGAGTTAACTGTTCAGTGGTCAGAAAGCCAGACCATGAACAAGTTACAAGCCACCAAACAGCCATGTTAATTAACAGTAATTAACAGTCCAAAGATGTGCGGGTTAGGTTGATTGGCCAGGTTAAAAAATTGCCCCTTAGAGTCCTGGGATGCGTAGGTTAGAGGGATTAGCGGGTAAATATGTGGGGGTAGGGCCTGGGTGGGATTGTGGTCGGTGCAGACTCGATGGGCCGAATGGCCTCCTTCTGCACTGTAGGGTTTCTATGATTCTATGATTCTATGAGTAATACCTTGAACTGAGAGATCACAACAGAGGGAAGGACTCTCCCAACTTGTTCCAACTTCAAGTTCACCTGAGAATGTATCCCCTAGAAATTCAACTACAAGAAACTTTGCATCCTGCTATGAACTCTTCACTGTATAAGAACCTCACTTCAATTTTAACTCACCAAAACCATTCAAATGACCCTGCCACATGGGAGGTCAGAATTTTTAAAACAGAGACTGAGAACACTATAATCTGTAAAAATGAATGATCTTATTTGTATCTAATCTTTGTGTGCTTGAGAATGAGTGTGTGAGAATAAATAACCCTTTTTAAAACTCACCAAAGCTTGCTGCTGAATTATTTAATTGGGACACAGACTGAAAGGGGTAAGAAAAGGCACATCACCTTCTGTGACAAAATACACTGACAATGGGAAATAAAGAACACATGCATTCTGTCGAGAATATCATTTACTTTTGTTATGCAGGGCTAATGCTACAGTAATAAAGCCACAATAAAGCCACAAGATACCTGCATTGCATTGGAACTGGTGTGTACTTCACATCACGGAGTCTGAACTGCTAACTGTTTAAAGTTCACTAATGTTACTGACAGATTAGGCTGGGGCAAATTTGCCTCTGGAATCCCCCTCTCTCCTGGGGCGTATTCTGCTTGGGTTGCCTTGTCTCATTCATGACAAATGGGCATTTAGATGCAACATTAAAGGATTGCTGCCCTAGTTGGCCTGTACCCCAGTATAGCAGCACCTTCAGTGGGTGAGGGAAAGAAAGGCAGAACAGAAGGGGAAAGATTTACTTCACACAAAGAAAACACGCTTCCTTTCATTCACTTTTCAATTTGACACATGGATATATGTTTCTTTTTGTTGGATGATTAGATAGCTTGAAAGGCTATATAAATCATCTCAGTGACTCACAAAGCTTAGGAAAAGAAAACATCGTATTAGCATTGTCGGAACTGCTGCACTGCAGAGTGAAATTTAACAGCAGTCACTGAGGCATGAACCCAGTCTAAATTCTTTAATTAGTTTTGTAATATCAAGACCACATTTCATCCAAAAGACTTTCTTTCCCCCTTTTCTCCCATTTATGTTCCCAAAAGAAGACATTGGAAAATCATTCCCACTGAAGATTCACCTCTCAGCTGCCATTTTGCGTTTACTCAAATGGCCTCTTCTCTGACAGCTAATTTATCCGAATTCTCACAATGCTTCATCCTATCTTGCTTTAGATGAGCTAAGCAAACCGGGGGATAGCAGGCTATAGAAAAACAATACTGCATTTTGACCTGTCATAACATTTAAGTTAAAGTCACAATGAATTTAATTATGATTGGCTGCTAAAATGTTGTTTTGTGCCAAACTGAGGCGGCACGATGGCACAGTGGTTAGCACTGCTGCCTCACAGCGCCAGGGACCCAGGTTCCATTCCGGCCTCGGATCACTGTCTCTGTGGAGTTTTATAATGGAGTTTGCACATTCTCCCCTTGTCTGCATGGGTTTCCTCCGGGTGCTCCGGTCTCCTCCCACAGTCTGAAAGATGTGCTGGTTAGGTGCATTGACCATGCTAAATTCTCCCTCAGTGTACCCAAACAGGCATCGGTGTGTGGTGACTAGGGGATTTTCACAGCAACTTCATTGCAGTGTTAATGTAAGCCTAGTTGTGACACTAATAAATAAACTTTAACTTTAAAAACTGTTGTTACCAAGAGGCAGAGTAATGAAGTGCTGTTGAGTGTCAAGCAGAGGTGGTAAGGCTTATTCTTATTGGGGATATCATTGCCTGTTACTTGTACAGTGTGAATATACATTCTGGGAGTCACCATTGATCAGAACTTCTTGGCAATAGTTAATTGATCTACATATCTTGGAAGCCTCCTTTTGGCAAAGGCAGACCTAGGCAACAAAATTCATCATCATAAGAACATAAGAACTAGGAGCAGGAGTAGGCCATCTGGCCTCTTGAGCCTGCTCCCCCATTCAATAAGATCATGGCTGATCTTTCTGTGGACTCACCTCCACTTACCCGCCCAGTCACCATAACCCTTAATTCCTTTACTGTTCAAATATTTATCTATTCTTGCCTTAAAAACATTCAATGAGGTAGCCTCAACTGCTTAACTGGGCAGGGAATTCCACAGATTCATAACCCTTTGGGTGAAGAAGTTTCTCCTCAACTCAATCATAAATCTGCCCCTCCCCTTATTTTGAGGCCATGCCCCCTAGTTCTAGTTTCACCTGCCAGTGGAAACAACCTCCTTGCTTCTATCACCTCCAACGTACCAGCGTTCATCTAACTGAGGCAAAGAGTATTTGAGGACCAGGATCTCAAACCCAAGGTTCAGGGCATGCAGCAGTGATCCCCATGCTCCCGTCTGCTTCAGAAACTTTGAGAACCTACAGCCGGCACCACAAAGCACTGGAAAAGTACCATCAGCAGTGTCTCCAAATCTAATGATAAGAAAGGTGGTCCTTTCCCAAGAGAACACCAATAGGTTGTTAGACCAGGGCTATGAGTTGTAATTCTGTCCCACAAAGATCCTCAGAATCAACACACATGAGTTTCCCCTGACCTCCGTCAGTTGCTAGACACTGGATGCTGGTCCAATTTTAGCTGCATGGGGAAATGGATTGCTTCATTATCTGGGGAACTGTGTAAGGAGATGAACAGTGTGCAATTATCCACTTCTGACCTTACGATAGGGAGAGTGCCATTGATGAAACAACTGAATGCAGTTGGATCTAGTGTGCTGCTCTGAGAAACTCTGTAGTGAAGTTCTGGGTCTTCTGGGCCTTTTTCTTTTATAGCTGGTATGAATCCAATCTCTGGATAGTTTTCCCTGAATCCCCATTTCCTTCAGTTTTACTTTGATCAAATTCCGCCTTAAAGTCAAGGGTAGTCACTCTCATCTCACCTTTGACACGCAATGCTCGTGTCTATGCTTGGTCCAAAGCTGCAATAAGATCTAGCTTTGGAGCACACGTCTTCAGAACTCAAGAGAGTTGGAATGATGTCAGGGCCTCCAGCCATTTTATGCTGTGCATTCAGCTGTTTCTTATTATCTGACAAAACCATTTCCACCCAGAGAAAATCTAACCATCGCCCCATAACATTCAATGGCATTACCATCACTGAACCCCCACTGTCAACATCCGGGCATTACCATTGCCCTGAAACTGAACCAGCCTGGCCATAATATCTGGAATTAAGAATCTACTGATGACCATGAAACCATTGTCGATTGTGGGAAAATCTTATCTGGTTCACGAATGTCCTTCAGGGAAGGAAATCTGTCATCCTTACCTGATCTAGGCTACATGTGACTCCACAGCAATGTGGTTGACTCTCAACTGCCCTTGGGCAATTAGGGTTGGGCAATAAATACTGACCAACCAGCAATGCCCATGTCCTACAACTGAATTAAAAAATATATAAATATTGTGGCTGTAAGAGCAGGCCACAGGCTAGGAATCCTGCCGTGGGTAACTCATCCCCGGACTTCCCAAAGCCTGTCCTCCATCCATAAGGAATATGGATGGAATACTTTCCACTTGGATGAGTGTAGCTCCAACACCAGTCAAGAAGCTCGACACTATTAAGGACAAAGCAGCCCACTTAATTAGCACCTCAATCAAAAGCATTCATGCCCTCCACCGCTGATGCACAATGGCAGCAGTGTGTACCATCTACAAGATGCAGTGCAGGAACTCACCAAACTTCCTTAGGCAGCACCTTCAAAACCCACAGCCACTACCATGTGGAAGGACAAGAGCAGCAGCCACATGGGAACACCACCAGCTGGAGGCTACCTGCCAAGTCACTCACCATTCTGACTTGGAAATATATCGCCGTTCCTTCACTGTCACTGGGCCAAAATCTTGGACTTCCCTTCCTAACAGCAGTGTGTGAGGACCTAGATTGTAACAGTTCAAGGAGGAATCTCACCACCACCTTCTCAAGAATGATTAGATATGGGCAAATAAATGCTCGCCAAGCCCATACCACAAATGAATAAAAAAATAGCAAATCTGTTGTGATTATTGCATTTGGACACCCAGATCCCTCTGCATCTCAGAACTCTGCAATCTGTCACCATGGGCAGGATTTTACCGCCTCGCTTGAGTGAGACTGGAAAATCCCGCCCTGAGGGCAATGGACATTTCCATTGTCCATCCCTCGCCTGCTCCGATTCCGTGCCGGGTGGGGTGGTAGAATTCCGGTGCATATGCTTTTTCTTGTTCTTCCTTCCAGCCCTTGACATAGTCAAGTCTACTTTTCTCTCTGCTTTGATGATTTCCATTCCAAATCTTTGATCAAGGTCTATTTCCCATAGTGATTTGTTCAGCATCATGCAACACATCTTTAGATCGCTTCAATCTTATTCATGTCTCTTGCCATATAAGGGTCCGAGATAGAGGACTGGATTTTCCGGCTGCGCCCACCCCAAAACCGGAAAATCTCACCCGAGGTCAACAAACCTTTGCATGGTCTGCCTGCTATGATTCCGGTGTTGGGGGGTGAGATGGGAAAACTCCCCCCCAGAATTTGAAAACTCTTGATTGAATGAACAAATGTTTGGTAAGCTATAACTCTGATATTTCTCTGGCAATACCAAGGGTTTCTCCTCGGAAATCCAAGAACCCTGTTTGCTTTGAATGTCATCAGTTGAATCCCCACTGAAGATTGCCTGTGAGATGAACCCTCAGTTATGGTTGTGCATCTGTCTGTTGGAGAATTTGATTATAGAATTCAAAGCGATCTGTTGGTGGATTCTTTTTTGTTGGGAATGTACATGACATAGCATTTTTTGGCATGGAATGCCATCTCCCAGTGGTCCTGCCATTTTTGTAATTCCTTCACACGATGATCACAGATTTATTTTTCCCTTAAAAGAAATTTCTCAATGAATTAACGTACGTTAGTCCATTTGTTTAATCTCCCCCGAATACTAAAGCAAACTCTAAAAACTAAGCACTTTACTTCCCTCAACCCCTTTGCCCAGAAGATAATTTTAATTAATTACTTATTGATAAGAGTAAAATGCTTCTCTAATTTTAATTTGGATTTAGCTGCAGAATAAATGATTAAAAACACTCAATTACAAGCAGTTCTGCAGCAAAGCAATTTTCTTATATACGCAGTTCATGGAAATCCTTATTCAAGCATGAAATGCATTGGCCATCTAGTTTTGTGTTCACCAGGGTACAACTATAATTCCTTCAATGTCTCTAGTCAGCACTACTCTAGTGTCTAGTTAAGATAAAAAAATACAATTGATGAGAAATATAAAATCCTCTGGATTGTATGGGATTTGATTTGTTGCAGGTCAACATGGTTTCTGTGAGATAACATTAGTGGTTAGTTGTAAAATTATCATTCTTGATGCATAGAACGGAAATGTGTTACCACCCATCTTCAAACTGCCCAGCAAGACAGTTTAAGGCTTTCAAATCAGACCACTTTGTAAAATAATTCAAACTGCGGGGCAGGTGGCACGGTGGCACAGTGGTTCGAATCGCTGCTTCACAGTGCCTGTGACCCGCGTTCAATTCCGGCCTCAGGTGACTGTGTGGAGTTTGTACGTTCTCCCCGTGTCTGCGTGGATTTTCTCCCAAACTCCAAAGATGTGCAAGTTAGGTTGATTGGCCATGCTAAATTCCCCCTTAGTGTTAGAGGGATTAGTGAGTGGGGGTAAATGGGCGTTTTTCTGGTTGGTGATCAGTGACTAGTGGTGTGCCTCAGGGATCAGTGTTGGGACCGCAATTTACAGAGATGATTTGGAGTTGGGGACCAAGTGTAGTGTGTCAAAATTCGCAGATGACAATAAGATGGGTGACAGAGCAAAGTGTGCAGAGGGCGCTGAAGGTCTGCAAAGGGATATAGATAGTCTAAGTGAGAGGGCGAGGCTCTGGCAGATGGAGTACAATGTTGGTAAATGTGAGGTCATCCATTTTAGTAGGAATGACAGCAAAATGGACTATTATTTAAATGGTAAAAAATTGCAGCATGCTGCTGTGCAGAGGGACCTGGGTGTCCTTGTGCAGGAATCTCAAGGAGTTGGTTTGCAGGTGCAGCAGGTAATTAAGAAGGCAAATGGAATGTTTTCCTTCATTGCTAGAGGGATGGAGTTTAAAAACAGCAAGATTATGTTGCAGCTGTATAAGGTGTTGGTAAGGCCACACCTGGAGTACTGTGTACAGTTTTGGTCTCCTTACTTGAGAAAGGATATACTGGCACTGGAGGGGGCGCAGAGGAGATTCATGAGGTTGATTCCGGAGTTGAGAGGGTTGGCTTATGAGGAGAGACTGAGTGGACTGAGACTATACTCATTGGAATTCAGAAGAATGAGGGGAGATCTTATCAAAACATATAAGATTATGAAGGCAATAGAAGTTGTTTCCACTAGCGGGTGAGACTAGAACTAGGGGGCATGGCCTCAAAATAAGGGGAAGCAGATTTCGGACTGAGTTGAGGAAGAACTTCTTCACACAAAGGGTTGTGAATCTGTGGAATTCCCTGCCCAGTGAAGCAGTTGAGGCTACCTCATTAAATGTTTTTAAGGCAAGGATAGATACATTTTTGAACAGTAAAGGAATTAAGGGTTACGGTGAGCGGGTGGGTAAGTGGAGCTGAGTCCACAAAAAGATCAGCCATGGTCTTATTGAATGGCAGAGCAGGCTCGAGGGCCAGATGACCTACTCCTGCTACTAGTTCTTATGTTCTTATATTCTTATGTGAGTTGAATACATGGTGCATTGGGAATAGAGTGTGGATGGGATTGTTGTTGGTGCAGATTCGATGGGCCGAATGACCTCCTTCTGCCCTGTAGGGATTCTATGCTCTCTTAAGGCCTTTATGTGTAGATCTTTAAGACCACTTGGTTGTCATACATATATGTATTCTTATTAATCTGTTACCACTTCCATTACTGTGATTAGTTATAAAATGGCCGTTTGTGATTTGTAGTTTGTGTCTCCTTCAGCCGTGACCTTTGGCTCATCTGAGTCAATGGAACATTGGGCCTTCTCTCATGATTCTGAAAACAAATCGGAGAAAGCTCACATTAAATGATACAGATGGTGGAATTTGAATTCAATAAAAAAATCTGGAATTAAAAATCTACTGATGACCATGAAACCATTGTCGATTGTTGGAAAAACCCATCTGGTTCACTAATGACCTTTTGGGAACTAAATCTGCCGTTCTTACCTGGTCTGGCCTACGTGTGACTCCCAAGCCATAGCAATGTGGTTGACTCTGAACTGCCCTCCGAGGGCAACTAGAGATGGGCAATAGATGCTGGTCAGGCAACGACGTCCATGTCCCATAAATGAATTAAAAAAATTAAACTTGTACCTTCAGAGACAGGAGGTTCTCAGGTGGGGATGGTGAAGTATCTTCATGTGCCACAGTTACAAACGGTATTAAATTAAGGGGTCATGATAACTTGTTGGTAGACAACCTATGTGATTGGATTGGCCACCAGTTTTATACCTTGCCTGCTGTTTCCTTTCCTTGATGTTTTGACCAAAGTTGATGTTACTTCTAGATAAAGCTCTGGTTGGACCCCATTGTATTCTATTCAGGGAAATGCACCTTGCACATGATCTGTTGGCCTTGTAGGTGCTCTAGCACACACTCATCAGAATGATCATAAAATCATAGAATCCCTACAGTGCAGAAGGAGACCATATGGCCCATCAAGCCTGCATCAACAACAATCCCACCCTGGCCCTATCACAGTAAAGCCACATACTCACCCTGCCAATCCCCCGACACTTAGGCACAACGTAGCATGGCCGATCATCTATGGACTGTGCGAGGAAACTGGAGCACCTGGAGGAAACCCATGCAGACACGGGGAGAATGTGCAAACTCCACACAGACAGTCACCCGAAGCCGGAATTGAACCTGGGTACTTGGAATTGTGAAGTAGCTGTACTAACCACTGTGCCACCTTGTCGCCCCTAAGCAACGTTAAAAGGGTAAAGTTATGAGCAATGGTTGCACAGACTGGATTTTTTTCCAATGAATGTAGAAGATGATAGCTGATGCTATAGTGAAGAAAGCCCACCTACGCCTTTATTTTCTCAGGAGGCTAAGGAAATTCAGCCTGTGCCTGTTTGACACTCACCAATTTTTACAGATGCACCATAGAAACCATCCTCATTGGAAGTAAAATACTTTGATATGGCTCCTGCTCTGACCAAGACCGCAAGAAACTACAAAGGGTTGTGAATGTAGCCTAGTCCATCACACAAAAGAGCCACCCATCCATTGACTCTGTCTACACGTCCCGCTGCCTCGGAAAAGCAGCCAGCATAATCAAGGACCCCACGGACCCTGGACATTCTCTCTTCCACCTTCTTCCGTCAGGAAAAATATACAAAAGTCTGAGATCACGTACCAACCGACTCAAGAACAGCTTCTTCCCTGCTGCCATCAGACTTTTGAATGGAACTACCTCGCATTAATTTGATCTTTCTCTACACCCTAGCTATGACTGTAACACTACATTCTGCACTTTCTCCTTTCTTTCTCTATGAACAGTATGCTTTGTCTGTATAGCATGCAAGAATTAATACTTTCAGTGTATACTAATACATGAGACAATAACAAATCAAATAAATAAAATCAAATCAAAAAGATGAACAGGTCATGTTTAAAATGATTAAAGGAATTGATCGGGTGGAAAAGAAGGAACTTTTTCATTTGGTGGGGGCATAGAGAACAAGAGAGCATATCCTTAAAATTGGAACTGAGTGATTATTAGGTGCTGTCATAAGCCAAAGGGTAGTGGGAATTTTGAACTCTTGGGCTGGATTTTAACAGAGTCAGAGAAACTCTGTGGACCTTTTAAAATTATGGACAGGACCTGCTTCCAGAAATCCCACCCCTATTTCCGACAATTCCATTTTTCCCACCATGATAAGGGACAGGGCATAACTTACATGGGCAGGAAACTCAACAGGGCCATTTGAACTCAATGCTGAAATCAAACAGATCCCATTTTCTCTTAAGCAAAGGGCCTGAACCCATGGTGTGGAAATGGCAAATTTTTAGAGCAGATGTAAATGCTCTTGAAGAACAGATAAGGTCTGAGAACTATCACAGCCCTTTAAATATTAATAAAGAAATAGCCTGCATATGTCAAAGAGGGTTGGAAAAAAAATATTCAAGCAGTTACAATAGCTATTTGTTGACTTTAACCCATGTACTATCATTATATCATAATTATTGCATGACTGCAATCCATAATCTGAAATTATCCCACTTGGAGTCTTGAATTCATAGTTTGATTGACAAGTTCAAAGAGGTTATTGGAGGATTAGCTGTCTTTGATGTAGGGTTATGAATACAAGCTTGTTTGTCTTTATAATTGATTAAATTTTTAATGAATGGAAGTGTTGTAGTGAAGGTGGTGATAGGCATTTAGACTTCTATTTTATTTCACCTCAACATGACTCCTGAGGTCTGCCCCATGGGGGGATAATGATTCAGTGGACATGGAGGGTATCAGAGCAAAGGTGGTAGGTTGGTTAGCATGTGTTGACATCTGATGACATTAAGCTGGAATTGGGGCTATAAGTCGCCATGGGGGGGAGTGGGGGCACGGGTTGGCATGAGGTGACATGGAAGTGGCATGGAGAGTGGTTGGTGTGTGATTGGTTGTGAGGGGTGAGAACTAGAGTATCTAAAATTTAAGGAAACAACTGAGATGAAGCCCTAGAGACCTGAGGCAGGCCTTTTAAACAGCAAGCCTTGACATACGGCAGTTCCTGTGGGGGGGGGTTGCGGGGGTAGCTCTGATTTGTGTCTGGGGACAGTTGACCCGACTCCATCTGACATCGGCACCCTGGAGCCAAAATCCAGTCACTTTCTCCCAAAGTGGATGTGGCAAACCAGGAAATTTCCCAACTGGAGTGACCCAACTCGGATAGATTAGATTCAAATTACCCCAAGATCTTTCCACAAATTGGCCGCTTCTATTCAAGTGACATTTCCCCATTTCTCAAACTGAAGTTCCTTTTATAATTGTGCAAAATGGTAGTCCTGGCAGCTATACACAATGAATGTGGAGCCCAATGTCCAACACATGTTATTTTTCGTTCTTTATACTCTATCCCTCCTCAGTCCTGTAGAAGTATCATATGGATGGAAGCGTTAACTCTGTTTCTCTCTCTTCAAATGCTGAGTTTATCCAGCATTTTCTGTTCTTAGATGGTCTTTCCTCTTTCCAACTCTTGATCAATAATAACTTGCATTTCTGTAGCTCCTTTAATAACTTGCATTTCTGTAACTCCTTTAGTAGAGTCTCCCATGGTGCTTCTTGCAGGGCAGCATTGTGGCACAGTGGTTAGCACTGCTGCCTCACAGCACCAGGAACCCACGTTCGATTCCAACCTTGGGTGACTGCCTATGTGGAGTTTGCACATTCTCTCCATGTCTATGTGGGTTTCCTCCGGGTGCTCCAGTTTCTTCCCACAGTCCAAAGATGTGCTGGTTAAGTTGATTGGCCATGCTGAATTGCCCCTTACTGTCAGGGAAATCAACAGAGTAAATATGTGGAGTTACAGGGATAGCACCTGGGTGGGATTGTTGTCAGTGCAGGCGTGACGGGCCGAATGGCCTTCTTCTGCACTGTAGGGATTCTATGATTCTATTCAATGTTACAAAGGACATATGACAGTGAGCCATATAACAGCAATGACGTGTATTTATATAGCACCTTTATCATGATAAAACTTCCCTCAGCACTTCGCAATGACACTCTGAAACAAAATATGACACTGATGCGCATTATCACACACGAGGCTTGAGATGCTCAGGAAATAAAGGCTTTTATTTACTGTTACAACGAAGCTACCATATATAGTACACGATCCCAGACTGAGGGGTCCCAGACAGAGCAGTGACCTTTATACCTCTCCCAGGAGGCGGAGCCCGACTGGGATGTACCATAATAACTATATTACAGGTAGAACAGCCCAACCCTAACCCCAACAGCAACAAGTAGAACAACCCATCCCTAACCCCAACAGCAACATATATACATACTTGTAGTACTGGCCAGACCCTGGCTCAGTACTACCTAGTGGGAACCAACGATGGTTCACCACAGACACCATAAGGGAAAATGACAGATTAACAAAGAAAAAAGAACAGTACAGCACAGGAATAGGTCCTTTGGCCTCCCCAAGCCTGCGCCGGTCACGATGCCTGCCTAAACTAAAACCGTATGCACTTACGGAGTCCATATCCTTCCATTCCCATCCTATCCATGTATTTGTCTAGATGCCCCTTAAATGCCGCTATTGTACCTGCTCCCACCACCTCCCTGGGCAGCATATTCCAGACATTCACCACCCTTTGTGTGAAAAACTTGCCTCCCACATCTTCTCTAAACTTTTCCCCATGCACCTTAACCTATGTCCCCAGTACTTTACTTTTCTACCCTTGGAGAGAGCCATCTTACCCCTCTGTCCATGCCACTCATAATCTTGTAAACCTCTATCAGCTCACCCCTCAACCTCTGTCATTCCAGTGAGAATAAACTGAGTTTATCCAACCTCTCCTCATAGCTAATACCCTTTAGACCAGGCAACATCCTGGTAAACCTCTTCTGTACCCTCTCCAAAGCCTGGTAGTGTGGCGACCAGAATTGTACACAATATTCCAGACGAGGCCTGACTAAGGTTCTGTACAGCTGCAGCATGACCTGCTGATTTTTATACTCATTGCCATGACTGATGATGGCAAGGATGCCGTATGCCTTCTTGACTACCTTATCCATCTGCGTTGCCACTTTCAGTGATCGGTGGACATGTATGCCCAGATCACTCTGCATGTCAATACTCCAAAGGGTTCCACCATTTACCGTATAATTCTTACATGCATTGGACCTTCCAAAATGCACTACCTCATATTTGTCTGGATTAAACTCCAGCTGCCATTTCTCTGTCCAAGTCTCCAGCCAGTCTATATCTTGCTGTGTCCTCTGACAATCCTCTTCACTATCCGCAACGCCACCAATTTTTGTGTTGTCTGCAAACTTACTAATTAGACCAGCTACATTTATATATACCACAAACAACAAAGTTCCAGAACTAATTGATCAAACAGCAATTTTAAGGAGCATCCTTAAAGGAGGAACACGAGACTGGGAGCAGAAAGGGGAATTCTGGAACTTAAGATCTAGGTAGCAGAAGGCAAGGCTACCAAAAGGATGAGCATTTAAAACAGGGGATGATCCTGAGGCCAGCTATTGAGGAGTGGGACGATAGGTTCGAACCAGCTGAACCAGCGGAAGGGAAAGTGTAAAGAAATCTTTCTGAGAGAAAAATAAAACATCCAACAGCTGGGCCAAGAGCCAAAGAGGGAAGTTATTTATTCATCCAAAGAAAAATAGGTTCCCCCAATGCCATTGAAGATAAACATAACTTTCTGCACAGTGAAGTAGCAGCAACAATCATCAATGCAGTCCCTTCAGCACGGTGGCACAGTGGTTAGCACTGCTGCCTCACGACGCAAGGGACCCGGGTTCGATTCCCAGCTTGGGTCACTGTCTCCCCGTGTCTGCATGGGTTTCCTCCACGTGTTCCAGTTTCCTCCCACAGTTAGAAAGATGTGCAGGTTAGGTGCATTGGCCATGCTAAATTCTCCCTCAGTGTACCCGAACAGGCACCGGAGTGTGGTGACCAGGGGAATTTCGCAGTAACTTCAGAGCAGTGTTAATGTAAGCCTTACTTGTGACACTAATAGATAAACTTCAACTTATGTTTTTGCATTCAGTCGATGCGTGGGTTGTACCCTCATGGTCTGAATGTCGATGTGAAGAATTACATCAAAATTGTCTGTATAAAACTGATAAATGCATACGTATGGCTCGATTGTTCCTTAGTGTGCAACAGTGCTTTAATTGTGGTAGAAGTAATTAATTTTGTATCAAAAAATAAACAAAAGCATGCACATTTTATTATTAAGTTGAATTACCGCATCATGGTTTTTAAACCAGATTAGCCTGTGACTCTCATTTTTATCGCTGGTCTGAATCCAAACTGTTTTAAAGTAGTTAATGTTTTGGTGTTAAGAATTATTGTTCAATTTTTTTTTTTGAAAATTGTTTAGTACAATGCCAGCGTAATGATTTCTGCAAAAAATTATTCATGTTACATGAGGCTTGTATCATCCGATTTTTGTTTTAATACTTTCCATTTTAATGCTTGAATGACCACAGTTTTAAACACATTCAAAACCCATTTCTATGGGTCAGCTGTGTAATACTGATAAAAGCATTACATATTTTTGTGAATTTTCTCTGTAGGGATCGTTGAGCCTAACCAGCGTGCTGAGATCAATGGGGAACAGAAAAACTGCAGCCAGTCTTCTGAATTGAATTGGATTACTTCAATGGAACATTTTTTTTGAAGAAAACTAAAACACATTTTCCTCTTGGAGTTAAAAGAGGACAATGGGGATAGAAGTTGGCCTGTTCAGTGCCTATTTTCCAGCCAGTACTCAGACTACTAAGGCCCTAATTTGACGGGCAGAAAGTATGCTCATCGTTTCACTTGAAAGCCAGAGAAACTAGACCTGCTTGGCCCAAGCAGGGCGACACGGTAGCACAGTGGTTAGCACTGCTGCTTCACAGCTCCAGGGACCTGGGTTCGATTCCCGGCTTGGGTCACTGTCTGTGTGGAGTTTGCACATTCTCCTCGTGTCTGCGTGGGTTTCCTCCGGGTGCTCTGGTTTCCTCAAACAGTCCAAAGATGTGCAGGTTAGGTTGATTGGCCATGCTAAAATTGCCCGTTAGTGTCCTGAGATGCATAGATTAGAGGGATTAGCGGGTAAATATGTAGGGATATGGGGGTAGGGCCTGGGTGGGATTGTGGTCGGTGCAGACTCGATGGGCCAAATGGCCTCTTTCTGCACTGTAGGGTTTCTATGATTCAAACAAGTAGCTGACCTGAATGTGGAGTTGGGAGAAGCAGGAGTGAAGCTCACGACTGGCACGGTGGCACAGTGGTTAGCACTGCTGCCTCACAGCACCAGGGACCCGGGTTCAATTTCTGCCTTGGGTGACTGTCTGTGTGGAGTTTACATGTTTCCCTGTATCTGCGTGGGTTTCCACCGGTTGCTCCGGTTCCCTCCCACAATCCAAGTTGTGTGGGTTAGGTTGTTTGGCCATGCTAAATTGCCCCTCAGTGTCAGGGGGATTAGCGGGGTAAATACATTGGGTTACAAGGATGGGGCCTGTTTGGGATTGTTGCTGGTGCAGCCTCAATGAGCCAAACTGCTTCTTTCTGCACAGTAGGGATTCTATGATTCTATGACCCCATGCCAAAGGGATCAATTCATCCTCCTTCCTTCACCATCGCTCACTCCTGAATCTCTCTCCCCTGAAACTCCCTCACCCCTGATACCTGACCTCTGCAATTCCCCAGCACCAATCCTGGGCATCTGGGCAAGAGATCCCCTGACTACTCTCCCCTCCGGTCTCCCCTCCCCCGACACAGACGTCTTCCTATGATTTCCGACCATTCTTATTTCCCTGAATCCCATGAGCCCTGAGGGCGGATCCTGGGTGCAACCCTGGCCCCTGGTCCGATACTGGATCCGACCCTATTTACCTGATGGTGGTCCTGACACTAAGATAATCGGATCTTGTACTCCCGATCACTCTGGGCTTCCATCATCATGTCACAGCTCCATTATAGCAAAACATGAGGCCCAACATCTGTGCAACCTCAGACCTCACTGTTCTTACGTAGGGAATGAATATGTGTCTCCCCACCCCTAATTGCCCAGTGCAAAAATTAATATGTGTATCTATGTGAAGTTGAAGAAGGTGATACTTAATGAATATCTTGCGTTGGGCAAAACCTTTTTGGGGGAAGGTGTGGATCTTAACGATGAACTTTCAAGTGATGCAGTGACGCATTTCTTGACAATGTTATGTCCTTGCACCATGTTCATAAACAAACGAAAGAAGCTTGCTATCCTTTCCCATGAAATATTAATATATCATTAAAATGACTATTTGTTCAGACTTTGGGCAAACATCAAAACAAGTACCTTCAAATTACCGAGATATATCACTGGGTGAAAAGATGAGCACTTGTGTGACCGGATTTGTTCTGGTTTCATTAGCCTGGAGCACGAGCAGCTTTAACTCACAAAGCTATTTGGAAGTGCCCATTTCTCCCAGAACTTGCGTGGGCTGGTGGGGCAGGGGAACGCATGGGCATGGTACAAGAAGATGACTTGAACCATTACTTAGCAAGGTAACATAAGCAAGTGGTTTATAAAAATAGGACAAAATTGCGCTGAGAGAATCATCTTTAACATTAACTTCCTTTCCTTTCCACGCCCAACTTCAAAATTTTTTTTATTTGAAGCACAACTTGAATTTGAAAAAGTCCCTTTGACCTATCAAGCTTCCTCTCTCCACATAGACTATGAAGCATGGTGAATGGATGCAGGAACAGAGGGACCTGGGTGCATAAAACACAAGGCTATGTTCTCAGCCCCCTATTATACTCCTTATACACCTATAACTGTGCGGCCAAATTCCCCTCCAATTCGATTTTCAAGTTTGCTGATGACACCACCGTAATGGGTCGGATCTCAAACAATGATGAGACAGGAATGAGATAGAGAACCTGGTGAACTGGTGCGGCAACAATAATCTCTCCCTCAATGTCAACAAAACGGAGGAGATTGTCATCGACCTCAGGAAGTGTAAAGGAGAACATGCCCCTGTCTACATCAATGGGAACGAAGTAGAAAGGGTCGAGAGCTTCAAGTTTTTAGGTGTCCAGATCACCAACAACCTGTCCTGGTCCCCCCATGCTGACACTATAGTTAAGAAAGGCCACCAATGCCTCTACTTTCTCAGAAGACTAAGGATATTTGGCATGTCAGCTGCGACTCTCACCAACTTTTATAGATGCACCATAGAAAGCATTCTTTCTGGTTGTATCACAGCTTGGTATGGCACCTGCTCTGCCCAAGACCGCGAGGAATTACAAAAGGTCATGAATGTAGCCCAATCCATCACGCAAACCAACCTCCCATCCATTGACTCTGTCTACACTTCCCGCTGACTTGGCAAAACAGCCAGCATAATTAAGGACCCCACACACTCCGGGCATTCTCTCTTCTACCTTCTTCCTTCGGGAAAAAGATACAAAAGTCTGAGGTCATGTACCAACCGACTCAAGAACAGCTTCTTCACTGCTGCTGTCAGACTTTTGAATGGACTTACCTTGCATTAAGTTGATCTTTCTCTACACCCTAGCTATGACTGTAATGCTACATTCTGCAATCTCTCATTTCCTTCTCTATGAACAGTATGTTTTTGTCTGTATAGCACGCAAGAAACAATACTTTTCACTGTATGTTAATACATGTGACAATAACAAATCAAATTAAGTTAAAGTGCATAAAGCATTGAAGGTGACAGGACAGGTGGAGATCACGGTTAATAAAGCATATAGTGTCCTAGGTTTTATTAATAGGGGCATAGGGTACAAGAGTAAAGAGCTTATGCCGAGCATGTACAAGACACTGGTTAGACCTTAGCTGGAATATTGTGTACATTCCTGGGTGCAACACTAGAGGATGTGAACACATTGGAGAGAGTGCAGAAGAAGTTTGCAAGAATGGTTCCAGGTATGAGAAACTTCAGTTATGAGGATGGATTGGAGAAATTGGCGTGGTGTTCCTAGGAGAGAAGAAAGCTAAGAAGGGATTTGACAGAAATACTCAAAATCATGACGGATCTGGACAGAATCAATAGGGAGAAACTGATCCTACTTGTAAAAGGATTAAGAATGAGGGGGTAGAGATTTAATGTGATTTGCAAAAAAAGCAAATGTGATGTGAGAAAAAACTTTTTCACACAGTGAGTGGTTCGGGTCTGAAATGCACTGCCTGGAAGTGTGGTGGAGGCAGGTTCCGCTGAGGCATTCAAGAGGGCATCAGATTATTAATTTTTGAATCGAAACAATGTGCAGGAGAATGGGGAAAAGGCAGGGGAATGGCACTGAGTCGTTTGGAGAGCTGGTGAAGACACAATGAGCCAAATGGACTCATCCTACACTGTAACAATTCTGTGATATGAACACCTCTGTCCCTACTCAAAGTCTCTATAACAACTTCCCAACGCCGGTGCAGAGTAAACACATTTAGGAATATTTATGTTATCTTCAGTTCCCTTTCCCAATAACTATTCACCCAATTCCTTTTCAAAGGCACCAAAAGCTTGGATGTCGCCTGATCAGATGCCATGCAATCAAACCTCCAGGAAAATGTCCTGCCAGAGTTGGGAACCTGATTACAGGTCCCTGCTCTGTTGCTATCCACCTCCAAAGATATGTAGGTTAGGTGGATTGGCCATGGTTACAGGGATAGGGTGGGGGAAAAGGCCTGGGTAAGATACTCTGTCAGAGAGTCAGTGCAAACTCGATGGGCTGAATGGCCTCCTTCTGCACTGTAGCGATTCTATGATTCAATGAAACTGTTCTGTAGGTGCTGCTAACCCAGTTTAAGCTGGTTAAACTGCAGCATATCATTCATACTGATGCGCATCAATTGGACACGAGGCACAAAGCTTCGGTAAAAGAAGGCTTTTATTAACTAACAATGGAACTATCAGAACTTTAACACACTATCCCAGACTGAAGAGGTCCCGCCCGAGCAGGGGGTCTTATACCTCTCCCAGGAGGCGGAGCCCGACTGGGATGTGCCACAACAGTTACAACCACAGGTGTATCAATCCCACCCTAGCCCAACAACAACATTAGAACAACCCAACAACAACATTAGAACAATCCCACAGTGGGAACCAACGATGGTTCACCACACATACACACTCAGTTGTCCCTACACACCGGTGATTTTAGAGTGAGTGTAGATTTTGCTGTAGTTTAATGTGATTATTAACTTCAGCCTGTAAAGTAAAGTAAAGTTTCTTTATTAGTCACAAGTAAGGCTTACATTAACACTGAAGTTACTGTGAAATTCCCCTCTGTGTCTTAGTTATATCCTCCTCCAACCCTCAATTGTGTTGCGATTTGAATCTGTGTTCTCTGAAGGGACAGATGTGTCTGAGGCTCCATCGAGGAACTGCACAGATGTGCTTTCTCACCCTGGCTACAATTTGATGAGCCCTCCTTTGCTGGGAGCTTGGAATAATTATTTAAATAAACTGACCCCAAGAACTAACCAGATGGCAGCTCAATGTGACTTGGGTGAGCAATACACTTGCTTCACAGAAGCTTTGGCAGCTCAGAAATTGCTACAAAGAATTGACCCTATCGTGTGACCCCCGCTACTGTACGACTGCTTTATTAATGCTATATTAAGCTGATGTAATTTCAGTCTGCGATTAGAATGCTGTGCTGATTTATGTCATATTAAATTGACCCTAGTTGTTACTGTGTGATGACTCTGAAACCAAGTATGAAAATATATTCAGGAAACTAGCATATAAAATCTGTTCTGCAGAAAGCCACAGAATGTCATTACATAGAATAAACAGCACAATTGGCCCAACTATTTTGTATTGGTCTTTATGCATAATAGGACTCCCCTTCCAATCCATCTCAAGCCTTTGGGCTTTTTTCTATTCCCTTTTCTCACATACACCCATCTAATTTCCTTCTGAGTGCATCCAAGTTCTTTGCATCAATCACTTCCTGTGGTAGCGAGTTGCACTAAATATATAAAAGCAAAACAGAAACAGAAAACTTAGTTCAAATTCGATTCAATTCGATTCGACATTTATATGGAAGATGGTTGTGGTTGGCAGTCAACTATTTCATTCCCAGGACGTCACTGCAGGAGTTCCTCAGGGCAGTGCCTTCAGCCCAACCATCTTCAGCTGCTTCAAGAATGAACTTTATTTCATCTTAAGGTCAGAAGTGGGGATTTTCACCATTCAGGCCTGGGATGGCAGGTCTGTCATATGAGGAGAGACTAAGTCGGTCAGGATTACATTCATTGGAGTTTGGAAGAGTGAGAGGGGATCTCATAGAAACTTATAAAGTTCTAATAGGGTTAGACAGGGTAGATTCAGAAAGAATGTTCCCAATGGTGGGGGAAGTCCAGGTCGATAAGTCCCCTGGGCCTGATGAAATATATCCTAGGATTCTTTGGGAGGCAAGGGATGAGATTGCAGAGCCTTTGGCTTTGATCTTTGGGTCCTCGCTGTCCACGGGGATGGTGCCAGAGGACTGGAGAGTGGCGAATGTTGTTCCTCTGTTTAAGAAAGGGAATAGAAATGACCCTGGTAATTATAGACCGGTTAGTCTTACTTTGGTGGTTGGTAAATTGATGGAAAAGGTCCTTAGGGATGGGATTTACGACCATTTAGAAAATGCGGATTAATCTGGGATAGTCAGCACGGATTCGTGAAGGGCAAGTCATGCCTCACAAATTTGATTGAATTTTTTGAGGAGGTAACTAAGTGTGTTGATGAAGGTAGGGCAGTTGACGTCATATACATGGATTTTAGTAAGGCGTTTGATAAGGTCCCCCATGGTCGGCTTATGATGAAAGTAAGGAGGATGGGATAGAGGGAAGGTTGGCAGATTGGATAGGTAACTGGCTATCTGATCGAAGACAGAGGGTGGTGGTGGATGGAAAATTTTCGGACTGGAGGCAGGTTGCTAGCGGAGTGCCACAGGGATCAGTGCTTGGTCCTCTGCTCTTTGTGATTTTTATTAATGACTTAGCGGAAGGGGCTGAAGGTGGATCAGTAAATTTGCTGATGACTCCAAGATTGGTGGAGTAGTGGATGAGGTGGAGGGCTGTTGTAGGCTGCAAAGAGACATAGATAGGATGCAAAGCTGGGCTGAAAAATGGCAAATGGAGTTTAACCCTGATAAATGTGAGGTGATTCATTTTGGTAGGACTAATTTAAATGTGGATTACAGGGTCAAAGGTAGGGTTCTGAAGACTGTGGAGGAACAGAGAGATCTTGGGGTCCATATCCACAGATCTCTAAAGGTTGCCACTCAAGTGGATAGAGCTGTGAAGAAGGCCTATAGTGTGTTAGCTTTTATTAACAGGGGGTTGGAGTTTAAGAGCCGTGGGGTTATGCTGCAACTGTACAGGACCTTGGTGAGACCACATTTGGAATATTGTGTGCAGTTCTGGTCACCTCACTATAAGAAGGTGGAAGCGCTGGAAAGAGTGCAGAGGAGATTTACCAGGATGCTGCCTGGTTTGGAGGGTAGGTCTTATGAGGAAAGGTTGAGGGAGCTAGGGCTGTTCTCTCTGGAGCGGAGGAGGCTGAGGGGAGACTTAATAGGGGTTTATAAAATGATGAAGGGGATAGATAGAGTGAACGTTCAAAGACTATTACCTCGGGTGGATGGAGCTATTACAAGGGGGCATAACTATAGGGTTCATGGTGGGAGATATAGGAAGGATATCAGAGGTAGGTTCTTTACGCAGAGAGTGGTTGGGGTGTGGAATGGACTGCCTGCAGTGATAGAGAAGTCAGACACTTTAGGAACATTTAAGCGGTTATTGGATAGGCACATGGAGCACACCAGGATGATAGGGAGTGGGATAGCTTGATCTTGGTTTCAGATAAAGCTCGGCACAACATCATGGGCCGAAGGGCCTGTTCTGTGCTGTACTGTTCTATGTTCTAACTAGGGGTCATAGTTGAGGATAAGGGATAAACATTTTAGAACTGAGGTGAGGAGAAATTTCTTCACCCAGAGGGTGGTGAATGTGTTGAATTAACTACCACAGAATGAGGGTGAGGCCACAACGTTGTCTGATTTCAGGAAGAAATTAGATATAGCTCTTGGGGCTAAAGAGATCAAGGGATATGGGAGGAAAGGGGGATCAGCATATTGAATTTGATGATCTGCCATGAAGGTGAATGGCAGAGCTGATTCGAAGGGCCGAATGGCCTACTCCTGCTTCTAGTTTCTATGTTTCTATTCGCGACTCCTCAGATACTGAAATAGTCCATGTCGATAAGCAGCAAGACTTTGCCAACATTCAGGCTTGGGCGGATAAACGGCACATAGCATTCGTGCCACAGAAGTGCCATGCATTACCATATGTGAATCTCCCACTATCAACACCCTGGTGGTTTCCATTGACAATAAACCTAACTGGACCACTCATGTAAACTTTGTGGCAACAGAAGCAAATCTTAAAGTGAGAATTCTGTCGTGGGTAAATCACAAATGACTCCATTTTGCTCTTTGTTTCTTGAATTTGATTTTGATTTGATTTGATTTTTCATCATCACAAGTCAATGACAATCTCCTTCATTTTGTTGACATTGAGGGAGAGATTATTGCTGCTTCATCAATTCACCAGATTCTCTGGCTCATTCCTCTACTCTGTCTTGACATTTTTGAGATCCGACCCACTATGGTGGTGTTGTCAGCAAACTTGAAAATCAAATTGGAGGGCAATTTGGCCACACAGTCAGAGGTGTATAAGGAGTATAGTAGGGGACTGAGAACACAGCCTTGTGGTCGAAGAGTCAAATGGCTTTGAACCAGTGATGTGCTTTCTTCATGGTGATGACAGAATAAATTTTTAATTCATGTTATCTAGATTAGTTATATATTAGACAAGGGACAGGCGGGAATGTGGGGTTGAGGTTACAATCAGATCAGCCATGATCTTATTGAATGGCAGAACAGGCTTGAGGGGCTGAGTGGCCTACACCCCTGCTCCTAGCTTGCATGTTTGCCTATATATATTGAGACCTCTGCCCTCTGCCTCGTGAAATCCTCCCAGCTCCCTTTCTGATTTCTCCCAATCCACTCTCTCAATCTTCTCTCGCCCTCTTCCAACCGCTCCAAACCCCCTCACCATCTTCTATCCCTCTTCCGTCAATCTCTCTCTGATGTCTCCCGCTGTTATTCCAGCTGTTGCTTCAATCGCTCTGATCCTCTGCTACTTTCTCCCTCGATGTTTCCTCTATGCCCCCTGATCGTTGCCTGGTGCTGCTGTTCTTTATCCAGCGGAAAGCCGACCCCTCAGTCCGTCTGCCCGCCCATTGGAAATAGATCTCAAGATCAGGTTCTGCAGTTACATCCAGCAGAATCTGAAGGAAACGCATTCTTTCAGCTTTTTCAATGGCAGAACTGCCCCTCCATGCCCTCCCTGCCTCCCTTTAAATATCAGGTCCCGCCGAGTTCAAACCGACCACGATAATTAGAAATTTATTAAAGTCTAATTATTTGTGGGCTGTGACCAGAAGGAAGAATGACCATGGAACTGCTGTATTGCCATTAAAATCCAACAGGTCCACCAATGTGCCTCAGGTAATGGAACTAGTCTACTCGATCTGGCCTACACATAGTTTAATCATGACATTCTCTGAAATTATTAGTCTTCAACGGACACCCCCACTTCTGATCTCATGATGGCAGGAGGGTCAGATTAAATAACTGAGGATGTTTGGGCCCAGGTTATTACCCTGAGGAACTCCAGTAGAGATGGTCTTGGGATTGTGACGATTGGCCCGCAACTACCACAACCCATCTTCCTCTGTGCCAGGTATGGCTCCATCCAGTGATTCTCATTGACTTCATTTTTACTGGGGCCCCTTGGTGCCACGTTTGGTGTTCTAAAGTCCTAAAAACCTAAGGTGATCCATAGAACCATAGAAAATTACAGCTCAGAAACAGGCCTTTTGGCCCTTCTTGTCTGTGCCGAACCATTTTATGCCTAGTCCCACTGACCTGCACTTGGACCATATCCCTCCACACCCCTCTCATCCATGAACCCGTCCAAGTTTTTCTTAAATGTTAAAAGTGACCCCCGCATTTACCACTTTATCCGGCAGCTCATTCCACACTCCCACCACTCTCTGCGTGAAGAAGCCCCCCCTAATATTCCCTTTAAACTTTTCTCCTTTCACCCTTAACCCATGCCCTCTGGTTTTTTTCTCCCCTAGCCTCAGCGGAAAAAGCCTGCTTGCATTCACTCTATCTATACCCATCAAAATCTTATACACCTCTATCAAATCTCCCCTCAATCTTCTACGCTCCAGGGAATAAAGTCCCAACCTATTCAATCTCTCTCTGTAACTCAGCTTCCCAAGTCCCGGCAACATCCTTGTGAACCTTCTCTGCACTCTTTCAACCTTATCCAACCAATCCAGTGAAGGTTGTTCTATTCTTGCCAGTCCAAATGCATTTATGTTCTGTCCTGAACCGTCCAGTGGTTTTGAATATGTATTTTTTTTAATTCATTCGTGAGACATCGGTGTCGCTGGTTGGCCAGCATTTATTGCCCATCTCTAGTTGCCCTTGAACTGAGTGGCTTGCTCGGCCATTTCAGAGAGGCAGTTAAGAGTCAACCACATTGCTGTGGCTCTGGAGTCACATGTAGGTCAGACCAGATAAGGATGGCAGATTTCCT
This sequence comes from Mustelus asterias, assembly GCF_964213995.1. NCBI lineage: Eukaryota > Metazoa > Chordata > Chondrichthyes > Carcharhiniformes > Triakidae > Mustelus > Mustelus asterias. Next base: position 22,120,778 of record NC_135807.1, read on the forward strand.
TCCCTAAAGGACATTAGTGAACCAGATGGGTTTTTCTGACAATCGATCATGGTTTCATGGTCATCAGTAGATTTTTAATTCCAGATTTTTTAAAAATTGGATTCAAATTTCACCACCTGCTGTGGCAGGGTTGGAACCCGGTGTGGTGAACCATCGTTGGTTCCCACTGTGGGATTGTTCTAATGTTGTTGTTGGGTTGTTCTAATGTTGTTGTTGGGCTAGGGTGGGATTGATACACCTGTGGTTGTTACTGTTGTGGCACATCCCCGTCGGGCTCCGCCTCCTGGGAGAGGTATAAGATCCCCTGCTCGGGCAGGACCTCTTCAGTCTGGGATAGTGTGTTAAAGTTCTGTTAGTTCCATTGTTAGTTAATAAAAGCCTTCTTTTACCGAAGCTTCGTGCCTCGTGTCCAATTGATGTGCATCACCCGGGTCCCCAGAACATTAGCTAAGTTTCTGGATTAATAGTTTAGCTTAGTTTAGTTTATTCATTAGCGTCACAGTTAGGCTTACACTAACATTGCAATGAAGTTACTGTGAAAATCCCCTAGTCGCCACACTCTGGCGCCAGTTCGGGTACACTGAGGGAGAATTTAGCATGACCAATGCATCTAACCAGCACGTCTTTCGGACTGTGGGAGGAAATCGGAGCACCCGGAGGAAACCCACACAGACACGGGGGGAACATGCAGACTCCACACAGACAGTGACTCAAGACGGGAATTGAACCCGGTTCCCTGGCGATAATGCCACCAGGTCATTGCTCCCCTGTGTGAAATATTTCATTTCTAGTCTTTTTTTCCTGGTTGCACCGATATTTTCTGAGATTGTTAAATTATTTCCCGTCACCTTTCACTGATGTTCACCTGAGTTTTAACAGACTCACCAGTACGCATATAAATTTTGAGCATGAGACTGATTTGTGCCAATGATGTGTCCTTTCCAATATATGACTCAAGAGGAATAATACACTCACTGAGAACAGCTGACATAGCCTCAATATAAAGTGTCAGTCACCTGCCTCCCTGCTCTCCCTGTCTGCCTGCTTGTCTATCTGTGAAGTAATTACACAGCTCTGAGCTGTTCCTTTATTTAATGGAGTTACTCTAATGCATTGTGGTTGTTTGCTCAAGACACCAGTTGTTTCCCAGCTACCAGACAGCAGAGTAATGAACTTTGACTCTGACTGTTAATGGCAAAGTGACTCGGGAAGAACTGTAGCCCATCACAGATCATTACCACATGTATCATCAGAGCGTGGTATTGAGGTCAGCAGGGATTATAACCACCTGACGTTGACTTGCCATAAATCATCACCGCACACAAAATGCAATTCCATTATTTGTTGAAGCCCCCGATGTCACGAACCTACAAGGAAAATGCATTTCTCATAAGACAGTGAGCGTCTGAGGCTGTCGACTAAAAGACAATTCTCCCTCCCACTCAGTCATTGGTTGTCAGCCCTAGACACAGGAAGAGCGAGAAATCAAGACAAATAACTTTCGAGCAAATAAATGTGGAGCAATTTCCTTTCATTTTGCTTCAACAGTGTTTCCTCATTGGCACTAAATCCCTCGCTCCATCAGCTTCTCTCCACAGCTCCAGCGTGTTGATCCAGAATTCATGCCCTCACTTTTACGTTCCTCCCTATCCTTCCCTCACGCTGCCCGACAGCCTTGATCTTTTGCATGCATCCTTCCCTCAATACATTTGTCACCCGTACCCTCTGCTACCTGCTGATTCAGGCATTATGTTCCTGCCTGTTGGTTGAGATCATGATCTGGAGTTTGGGACGGCACCGCAGAGCTTTATAAAGGGTGGGCAAGACCTGGGTGCAGACGTCCCAGATCCATTCCCAATAGATTCCATTTTTTTCCAGCAAGTGGAAGGGAAGAGGGTGTGACCTAAACAGGCTGGAAACCTGATCTCAGCAGGGCCATTTAAATGTGGTGCTAAAACCCCAATAGACCACATTTTCGCTGTTTCAGTGGCCGTAACCCGCATTATGAATGCTTGGCTGAGTTTCAAAAGGAGTCTCAAATTGAAGCAGTAGATGTAAATATTCTCGAAGGGCAGGTAATATCTGTCTAATGTATTGATCTGAATTTTTTTATAAATCCCCCACTCTTTAAACTTGGAAAGAAAAACAGACTTAAACTGTAAGTGGGAGTTAAAATACACTGTCTGCTGGATTGCTTTGATTGACAGGACATCTGGTGTAGGTTAGAGAAAACACTACAACCTCTGGCTTCAGTTTTGTGTTGACATTTCCCAATGGTTATTATTATGCTGTTATGAATGCTTGGCTGAGTTTCAGAAGCTACAATTATTTTAGTGGGAGCTCAGAGTTCACTGTTTGATTGACAGTTCAAAGAAGCAAAAAATGGATTCGATCTCTGGAGCAAAGATCGTGGCACAGTGGCATAGTGGTTAGCACTGCTGCATCACGGTGCCTGGGACCCGTGTTTGATTCCTGGCTTGGGTCACTGTCTGTGTGGAGTTTGCACATTCTCCCCGTGTCTGCGTGGGTTTCCTCCAGGTACACTGGTTTCCTGCCACAGTCTGAAAGATGTGCTGGTTAGGTGCATTGACCTGAACAGGCGCCGGAGTGTGGCGACTAGAGGAATTTCACAGTAACTTCATTGCGATGTTAATATAAGCCTTACTTGTGATGAATAAATAAACTTTTTTAATGGGGCACTTTAAACTGAGGCAGATCTGTCAATTTGGGAAATTTCCCAACATGAGCTACCCACATCGCTGATGGAAACCTAGTCACATGGATCAATACGGCTCAGTATTGCCCAGGGAAAGGCAAATATCAGGGATAGCTGCTCTTGGATTTGGGATATGTGATTATTATTCTTGTAGCTTACCTATCGGAGTGATAGTCATATGGAACCCAAGAACAAAAGCAACATATTGCACTTACATAGTGCTTGTGATGTGGCAAAATGTCCCAAGGCACTTCACAGGAACATTATTAAATAAAATTTGATGCTGAGATGAACAGAGATGACCTGAGGGCACATTACCACCCCCTGCTCCCCACCATGTCCCTGCAAAATGTAACAACTGAAATACCACGAATTGAGTAGAACATCATTAAGGGGAAATACATTCACAAACTGTTACTTCAAACCCTTTGCATTGCTGACCTTGAAAAATTCTATAGCATTGAGATGAACAGATATCATTTGATAAACTGCAACAGGAAAGGTTGCTACGCAAGTTTGGAAGACTGGAGTATAACGTGTGCAAAATTGGTCATAAAGTTGCCAAAGAAATTGCTGCATCCGGCTTCATTTAAAAATGAACTGTGGGCAAGAACCAGGTAAGTAGCACATAGTACAACTCACGGGAGTACCGCTTCAGCCGAGTACTTACGTAACTTAGGGAATTTGGTGAGCGAAGGAATTTGGCCCATCATAGGAAGGAGTACCGTCCTGGCCTTTTACAAAACAAGGAGAGGTCGGAGAGAGGAAGCAGGGGATTCAGAGGTCTCAGAGCTGAGGTCCAGAGGCATTAATTAGGTAAGGAGAGAGGTGACTAATTGGCTTGATTTAATGTCCCTTTTTCCCTTAAACAAGTGCAGTAGTTTAAACTGGGACCATATCAGCATAAGCACGCTATTACATTTGTAGCTTAAGCAGTTAAATTACTTGATATAGCTGCAGATATATCAAAAGCCCACCAATGCCTCTGCTTTCTCAGAAGACTAAGAAAATTTGGCATGTCAGCTACGACTCTCACCAACTTTCACAGATGCACCATAGAAAGCGTTCTTTCTGGTTGTATCACAGCTTGGTATGGCTCTTGCTCTGCCCAAGACTGCAAGGAACTACAAAAAGTCATGAATGTAGCCCAATCCATCACGCAAACAAGCCTCCCATCCGTTGACTCTGTCTACACTTCCACTGCCTCGGCAAAACAGCCAGCATAATCTAGGACCCCACGCATCCCGGACATTCTCTCTTCCACCTTCTTCCGTCGGGAAAAAGATACAAAAGTCTGAGGTCACGTACCAACCGACTCAAGAACAGCTTCTTCCCTGCTGCTGTCAGACGTTTGAGTTGACATTAAGATGATCTTTCTCTACACCCTAGCTATGACTGTAACACTGCATTCTGCACTCTCTCGTTTCCTTCTCTATAAATGGTAAGTTTTGTGTGCTGTTGCAAGCCTCACAACCACATCTCACAGCTTGCACACACTGCCAGCCATTCAACTGTGGCAGACGCATCAGCCAAACAGATGGCACAACCTTATATTAAGTAGATCTTTCTCCTTGCCCTAGCTATGACTGTAACACTACATTCTTCACTCTCTTGGTTCCTTCTCTATGAACGGTATGCTTTGTCTGTACAGCATGCAAGAAATCATGCTTTTCACTGCATACCAATACATGTGACAATAATAAATCAAATCAAATCAAAAGAAAAATCAACATTAATTTATACACCACAGCAAAATACTACGGATGCTGGAAATCTGAAATAAGAACAGAAAATGTTGAAATACTCAGCAGGTCAGACAGCCTCTGTGTTGAGGGACAGAGTCAGGCTGATGACACTTCATCAGAACCTGCTGAAAACGTTATGCTTTCTTTCAAGAGAAAGTGGCACATAACCAGAGGCAGCTGGCACTAACTGGAAAAGGAGAGGCGTACCTGTATGTTCTAATCTATGTGGAAGAGATGATGATAGCCATCAATGGAATTCCTATTGCTGATCCCCTGACCAATTGTGTAGCTGAAACCAACAAAGGTAATGGTATCCTCATACCTAATCCCACAATTTGTTATAAGTCATAGAAGATCATAGAATCTTACAGTGCAGAAGGAGGCCATTCGGCCCATCAAGTCTGCACCGACCACAATCCCACCCAGGTCCTATTCCCATAACCACATGCATTTACCCTAGCTAGTCCCCCTGACACTAAGGGGCAATTTTAGCATGGCCAATCCGCCTAACCCGCATATCTTTGGACTGTGGGAGGAAACTGGAGCACCCGGAGGAAACCCACGAGGACACGGGGAGAACGTGCAACCTCCACACAGACAGTGACCCGAGCTGGGAATTGAACCCGGGTCCCTGGCGCTGTGAGGCAGCAGTGCTAACCACTGTGCCACCGTGTATGATTTACAAGATGGTGTCAACATGCATCTCTCTCTGCCTCACAACCTTAGCTTTGTCCCTTTTTCCTCTCAGGGATTTAAAAAGTGTAAATTACCCAGGCTGTGGAGGAAGAGCAAGTTGACAGTGATGAAGATATGCTTCATTTGATTTCATACTCACAGTCATCAGCTCGGATACTGACACTATTTTAGAGTTTAACAGAGAGGTAGGATCTGCCTGTGGTGAGACACTGGGCATGAATCGTCCTCCAAGGTCATCAGAATCTCCTCCATTGAAAGTCAGCAGCACAGCAGAATGCTAGGACAGATAAAGGCACAGACACAGGCAGTAAGCAGATGCATAATGGTGATTAAAGCTGTCTTGTATATAATATTGCATGATTTAGTTTATATGTTTGGTTTTGAATGTATATTTTGTGTTGGCTGATGTTGTTGTGTTGTGGCCAAGAAGACAATGTGGTGATGAGTGCTGGGGGAATGTAAGGGTCATAGGACTATTGGTCAATGGGGAATTGGTGTTGAGGTTACTGATCTCACACTCAAATTAGGAGAGGCGATGGCCTAGTGGTGTATCGCTAGAGTATTAATCCAGAAACTCAGCTAATGTTCTGGGGGACGTGTGTTCGAATCCCAACATGGGAAATGATGGAAGTTAAATTCAATAAAAAATATCTGGAATTAAGAATCTATTGATGACCATGAAACCATTGCCGATTGTCAGGAAAATCCATCTGGTTCACTAATGTCCTTCAGGGAAGGAAATCTGCTGTCCTTACCTGGTCTGGCCTACACGTGACGATGACTATCAACACATGATGATGATGATCGACACAGACTACACGTGACTCCAGAGCCACAGCAATGTGGTTGACTCTCAACTGCCCTCGGGCATCTAGGGATGGGCAATAAACGCTGACCAGCCAGCGACACCCATGTCCCATGAATGAATAATTGCCACATACTGTCCCAGCAGTAAAGGGCTGGGCTAGATTGTCGCCTTCTTTCCGCTCCCTCTTTTTCTCCCCTCCTTCCCTGCTCCTTCCCTTTTCCAGCAACTTGAACTGCTCTGTGTGACCTCTGCTTATTCTCCCAGTTTATGCCCATTTTCAAGAATTAGACGAGCAGTGCGCCCAGACAAAAGATACTTCAGCACTTGCCACAGCATTCCCTGAAGACCTTTGAAATGTATGCAGCTATGGAAAGCACTAAAACATGTACAATTCTCTCAGCAGTCAGTAGAAATCAAACAGCCACTGATAGAACATAGAACATAGAAAGCCACAGCACAAACAGGCCCTTCGGCCCACAAGTTGCGCCGATCACATCCCCACCTCTAGGCCTATCTATAGCCCTCAATCCCATTAAATCCCATGTACTCATCCAGAAGTCTCTTAAAAGACCCCAACGAGTTTGCCTCCACCACCACCGACGTCAGCCGATTCCACTCACCCACCACCCTCTGAGTGAAAAACTTACCCCTGACATCTCCTCTGTACCTACCCCCCAGCACCTTAAACCTGTGTCCTCTCGTAGCAACCATTTCAGCCCTTGGAAATAGCCTCTGAGAGTCTACCCTATCCAGACCTCTCAACATCTTGTAAACCTCTATCAGGTCACCTCTCATCCTTCGTCTCTCCAGGGAGAAGAGACCAAGCTCCCTCAACCTATCCTCATAAGGCATGCCCCCCAATCCAGGCAACATCCTTGTAAATCTCCTCTGCACCCTTTCAATGGCTTCAACATCTTTCCTGTAATGAGGTGACCAGAACTGCGCGCAGTACTCCAAGTGGGGTCTAACCAGGGTCCTATAAAGCTGCAGCATTATCTCCCGACTCCTAAACTCAATCCCTCGATTAATGAAGGCCAGTACGCCGTACGCCTTCTTGACCGCATCCTCCACCTGCGAGGCCGATTTAAGAGTCCTATGGACCCGGACCCCAAGGTCCTTCTGATCCTCTACACTGCTAGCTGATCTGTAGCTGTTTGATGGTCTCCTTCACTGACGCTATTGGGAATTTTATAGAAATAGAAACCCTACAGTGCAGAAACACGCCATTCGGCCCATCGAGTCTGCACCGACCACAATCCCACCCAGGCCCTACTCCCATATCCTATATATTTACCCGCTAATCTCTCAAGCCTACACATCTCAGGACACTAAGGAGCAATTTTAGCATGGCCAATCAACCTAACCCGCACATCTTTGGACTGTGGGAGGAAACCGGAGCACCTGGAGGAAACCCACGCAGACACACGGAGAATGTGCAAACTCCACACAGACAGTGACCCAAGCCGGGAATCGAACCCAGGTCCCTGGAGCTGTGAAGCAGCAGTGCTAACCACTGTGCTACCGTGCCGCCAGTCTTTCATGCCCAATAACACCTGTTCAACTGTTTGAGTTTGAGCTTGGATGTCAGCTGGAGCCTGTTCCAAACAATGGCAGCACTGGTGTCAAGTCAACATTACGTGTTGAATGATGTCGTGGTCTGGCTACCACACACACTTCCAGTGGCTGTTCACTGTGCATGCGTGTGCATGCGTATGTGTGTATGTGTGCGCGCATGTGTGTGCACATGTGTGTGCACGCGTGTGTGCATGTGTGTGTCTGTCCACATGTGTGTGTGCACGTGTGTGTGTGTACGCTAGCACCTGACCAAAATCTTTCCTGCGCTTTTGTATAGTTCCTTTAACAGAATAAAATGCCACAATTCTTTTTTTCTTTACTCTTTCAGTGGGTATCACCAGCAAGGCCACAATTTGTTGTCTATCTCTAGTTGCCCTTGAACTCGGAACCAACCACTTTGTTGTGGATCTAGAGTTGCTTGAAGATAAAACACAACATATTTCCTTTACTAGTGAACCAGATGAGTTTTTAACGAGCCCCCTTCCCCGCCGCCCCCTCCCCCCATCCCCCGTGGCGTGCTTTCCAATGTCAGAGGCGACTTGCCATTGGCTGCTGGTGGGATCTTCTGTTCTTACATGGCTTGCCTGACCCTGCCACTGGAAAACCCGTCAAGGGGGGATTGTCTTTGATGAGACTGGAAGATCCTGAGGGTGGGGAGGGCTGGAAAATCTCACCCAGAGGGACTGAGGGAGGAAATTCAAGAGCTCAGGTAGCTAAACATTGGAGTGATGAAAATCAGGGATATGCAAGGTGCCAGAATTGGAGGCAGAGTGATTTTGGAGGATTGTAAGGCTGGAGGTGGCTACTGGAAGGCAACTAGGGCATGGAACCATTTGAAAATGGTTGAGAATTTTAAAAAATTTGTTAATATCAGAAGTAGGCTTACATTAACACTGCAGTGAAGTTACTGTGGAAATCCCCGAGTCGCCACACTCTGGTACTGTTCGGGTTCACTGAGGGAGAATTTAGCATGGCCAATGCACCTAACCAGCATGTCTTTCGGACTGTGGGAGGAAACCAGAGCATCCGAAGGAAACCCATGCAGACTCCACACAGACAGTGGCCCAAGCCAGGAGTCAAACCTGGGCCCCTGGCGCTGTGAGGCTGCAGTGCTAACCACTGTGCCACTCTGCCACCAAGGGAGACATTGCTGGACCAGCAGCTGGTGCAGGCCAGTGAACATAGGAATGCTCGGTCAATGCAATTTGGTGCGAGGTGTGACACAAGCAGTAGATGTTGCGCAGAGCGCAAGTTGGGAGGCCAGCCTCGGAAGCACTGAAAACTAGGCCACGATTCATCCGACTTGGAACTAAATGCCCACGCCAGCGGGAAAACTGGAGTGGTTGGGAGCGGTAGTGAGATAGAGTTAGGCATTCCCAGAATATAATGGAAATTGATGGCCAGGATTTTACGGCCCTGCCATAGAGGATTCCCTGCGGTGAATGTGACAAGCCATTCAATTTTCCGTTGACTTTGACGGGACTGGGAGATCCCACTGGTGGGAGGGGCCATAAAATTCCAGCGGATGCATTTCGGGACGATGTCATTGCGGAGCAGAATGTATATGCAGATGTAGATGTTTGGTGGGGGAGAAAAGACTAGCTCTTTGGTGGACTCCGGAGGTAATGGTGTGAGAGCAGGAAGAGAAGTTCTTACAGGTGATTCTCTGGTTATGACTAGATAGACACGTATCGAACTGGAAGCCTTGGCGTGGAAGTGTTGTCAACCATGTCAATGGCTGCACGCAGACTGTTTAGCAAGAATGAGGAGGGAAAGTTTGCGATGGTCACAGTTACATAGGCTGTCACTTGTGCCTCTAGATTTACCGTAATAAAACCAAACGGTAATGTCACAGTTATTGTTTTTCTTATCTGGCTAGAGCTCGTGTCGATTTTCATTTCTGCTGTGCACCTCTAATCCAATGCTTGTTATGTAGAAAGAATAAGCTATTAATGCATCAACCATTCTCAGATATATTCATAGCCTGTCAGCAGTGTGGATCAAATCCAGGATTTTCAATTGCAACATGCAGCTTCATTGTTCTCGTCTCTGTTCCATAAGACCATAAGATATAGGAGCAGAAGTAGACCATTCGGCCCATCCCGTCTGTTCTGCCATTCAATCATGCCTGATATGATTCTCATCCCCAATTCTCGCCTTCTCCCCGTAACCCTTGATCCCCTTATTAATCAAGAACCTATCTATCTCTGTCTTAAAGGCACTCAATGACCTGGCCTCCACAGCCCTCTGGGGCAATGGGTTCCATGGATTCACCACCCTCTGGATGAAGAAATTCCACCTAATCCCAGTTTTAAAGAAGCGTTCCTTCACTCTGAGGTTGTGCCTTCGAGTTCCAGTCTCTCCCACGAGTGGAAACATCCTCTCCATGTCCATTTTATCTAGGCCTCTCAGTATTCTGTAAGTTTCAATTAGATCCCCCCTCATCTTTCTAAACTCCATCGAACATAGACCCAGACTCCTCAACCGCTCCTCAAATGACAAACCCTTCATTCCTGGGATCATTCTTGTGAATCTCCTCTGGACCCCCTCCAAGGCCAGCACATCCTTCCTTTAGGTATGGGGCTCATACCTGGCTCATAATACTCCAAATGGAGTCTGACCAGAACACAAAACCATGTAGGATACATCGAGAAACAAATACTTGGGAAGGTGATGGCCTAGTGATATAATCGCTAGACTATTAATCCAGAAACTCAGCTAATGTTCTGGGGACCTGCGTTCGAATCCCATCACGGCAGATGGTGGAATTTGGATTCAATAAAATATATCTGGAATTAAGAATCTACTGATGACCATGAAATCATTGCTGATTGTCGGAAAATCCCATGTGGTTCACCATTGCCCGTTAGGGATGGAAATCTGCCATTCTTACCTGGCCTGGCCTACATGGGATTCCAGAGCCACAGCAATGTGGTTGACTCTCAACTGCCCTTGGGCAACTGCGGATGGGCAATAAATGCTGGCCAGCCAGCGATGTCCATGTTCCATAAATGAATAAAAAAGACTCCCTGTTCTACATAATATAGTAAGAAGCTTAACAACAACAGGTTAAAGTCCAACAGGTTTATTTGGTAGCAAAAGCCACACAAGTTTTCGGAGCTCCAAGCCCCCCTGAAGCTTGTGTGGCTTTTGCTACCAAATAAACCTGTTGGACTTTAACCTGGTGTTGTTAAACTTCTTACTGTGTTTACCCCAGTCCAACGCCGGCATCTCCACATCATGATTACATAATATAGACATACCTGTGTGTAAAATAACATGTATGTTATATAGTTGCTTGATCATTACACTGCTGGGGTATGATATCTGGCATGATGCATTGTTTGCTTTTGAATTAAATTATGGGCAGGCTTTGGGGAGTCAGGAGGTTAGATTATCTTTGTCGGAGATGATCATTGCCTGGCAGTTGTGTGGCATGAATGTAACTTGCCACTTATCAGCCCAAACCTGAGGATTTGAGTGTAGAAATAGCGATGCTTTGCTGCACTTGTATAGAGCCTTCGTGAGGCCACACCTGGAGCATTTTGTGCAGTTTTGGTGTCCTTACTCAAGGAAGAATGTCCTTGCTATAGAGAGAGTGCAGTGAAGGTTTACCAGGCTGATTCCTGGGATGACAGGACTGTCATATGAGGAAAGGTTAAGTCAGTTAGGATTATATTCATTGTAGTTTAGAAGAGTGAGAGGGGATCTCACAAAATCTTACAAAATTCTAACAGGTTTAAGCGAGGTAGATTCTGAAAGAATGTTGCTAATGGTGGGGTGTCCAGCATCAGGAGTCATAGTCTGAGGATAAGGGGTAAACCTTTTAGGGCTGAGTTGTGGAGAAATTTCTTCACCCAGAGAGTGGTAATCTGTGGTATTCTTCACAAGTAGTTGAGTCCAAGACTTTGTGTGATTCAAAGAAGGAATTAAGTTTAAGTTTTAAGTTTATTTATTAGTGTCATAAGTAGGCTTACATTAATACTGCAACGTAGTTGCTGTGAAATTCCCCTCATCACTACACTCCAGCATCTGTCTGGGTACACTAAGGGAGAATTTAGCATGGCCAATGCACCTAACCAGCATGTCTTTCGAATTAGGTATAGCTCTTGGGGCTAAAAGGATCAAGGGATATGGGGAGAAGGCGGGATCAGGGTATTGAATTTGATGATCAGCCATGATTATAATGAATGGCGGAGCAGGCTTGAAGGGTTGAATTGCCTACTCCAGCTTCTGGTTTCTATGTGTATTTCTACGTAAACCTGGATTTGTTCCAAGTTTAGCTGCATTTGGACTTGGACACCATATTCAGATTGACTGTCCAAGGTGGGTTTCTATTGTGGGGAATTCAAATAATCATTCCTTCTAGTCTGTGTGGAAGAGTTCTTGAACAACTACATGAAGAATATCATGGTGGAGTCTGTAAGAAGGAATTATCACATAGTTATTTTTGGTGGCCATGTCTGGATTCTCAGATTGAAGAAAAGTTAAATAAGAAATACACCACCGTTGTCTCCTTCCTTGTCAGTTGCCTAAAGTGCCATGGAAATAATTGCATGTAGATTTCGCTGGTGTGTTTGAGAGTTACATGTTCTCAGTCATAATTGATGCACACTCAAAATGGCCAGAAGTTGTTATAATGACATCTACAACAATTGAACAAACCATTGACAAACTTTATGAAATTTTTTGCAAGATTTGGTAAACCCAGAATAAATTATTAGTGATAATGGTTCACAGTTTACTTCACAAGAGCTTGAGAATTATCTCAAAGTAAATGGCATTCAGCATATAAAACCCACACCTTGACATCCACCAACCACTGGATTAACTGAAAGATTCATACAAACCTTGAAACATCCTTTAAAAGCTTCAAAAGAGCAAGATTCGTTATCACGTCATGGGAATAGCTTTTTGACATCTCATAGAAACATCATTCATGCCACCTCCCAAAGTTCACCTGTGTTGCGAGTAGTACAGAAAAAGTTGGGAACTATGTTTAATTTGTTATTACCTCCAGAAACTTCAGAGATAGGAGAGTGTCAATAACAATCTCAAACTGCTAGATGAGAAGTGAGGGCAAAACAATGCTCATTTCAACAAGGATATCGGGTGGTGTTAGTGCGTAATTATACCACGAGTGAGAAATGGGTACTAACCATAGTGTTAGCGAAAACAGATCCAATTTCTTACATGGTTCAAAGTGAAGATGAGCGAGTTTGGCGACATCATGCTGACCAATTGCTATCATCATGAAATGATTTCTCAGAGTCATATCCAGAAGATCCAACCTCTTCAGTCCCTACTGTGCAAGATTTAATTGCATCTGAATACCTTGATCATTGTGTCGCTGCTGCTTTACTGAGTAAGAATGATACAGACTTCGTTCCAAGAGAAGAAGTGTCTACTGACGTTCCAGATCATACTTCTAGGGTCAAGGACAACCAAAGAGGAATAGATGTTCTCTTGACTGACTTTCTTATTGTTTGTGTATAATAATTAATGATGCATGGTACTGTGTTTCGTATTATTGATCCTGTGTATAACATCATAGCAATTTGTTGTCATGACCAGAGAAGTAAAGGGGTAGGGATGTTATATATTTAAAAGGGTTACTCATTGCTTTAAGAGCTGATCACATGATTTGATGATGATATCATTAGGGTGGCATTAGGTAACATTAGTCATGAGGTTTGCTCAGTTGGTTGGAGGCTGGTTTGTGATGCAGAGCAGTGCTAACAGCCCGGGTTCAATTCCCGTACCTGACAGATAAGCACCACCATACTTTGAGAGGATGACATGCGTAAAAATGACCAGCAACAGAAGAATGAGCCCCAACAATTGCTGTCACTCAGCCAGTAACAACTGCAAAGTAAGCAGCCTTTATGACAAAGGTGGGAAGCTTAGCTCAGGGTTTAATAGGATGCTGTGGTGGTCAACATTCTGAATCAACCTTATATTCCATTATTGAAACAGATAGGCTATTACCAATATATTAATATTAGCATGGTTTCCATCAGGGTGGCACAGTGGTTAGCACTGCTGCCTCACCCGGGTTCGATTCCTGACTTGGTTTGCTGTCTGTGCGGAATCTGCACATTCTCCCCGTGTCTGCGTGGGTTTCCTTCGCCTGCTCCGGTTTCCTCCCACAGTCTGAAAGATGTGCTGGCTAGGTGCATTGACCATGCTAAATTCTCCCTCTCCAAACAGGCGCCGGAGTGTGTCAACTAGAGGATTTTTACAGTAACTTCATTGCATTGTTAATGTTAGCCTACTTGTGACTGATAAATAAACTTTAAACTTTAAAAACTGGATAATTTATAACCTACAATGAAAAATTCAGAAAATTGGGTCCAAATATTGGCATTGATATTAACACTGGAGATGGGATTATCTGATGAACAAAATAATTAATGATAAAATAGGAATATGTTTTCTTCACAACTTTCCTGCAGTGTCCAGATTTGCCGGTTAAAAATAAAAAAATCCCTGACCCTTCATTGTCAGGCTTACCTCACACCATGGCTGGCACTGAATAGGGGAATGCAGCAGGGATATTACTGTCGATAAATACTCTTTTCTTTTGATTATCTGAATGAACTTGCTGCTATTTTAAACGACAGGCTGGGGAATCTATGAAAAGAATGGTTCAATAAAACACAATTGCTTCTGTGTGTTTCTGGAGATGGGGAGATTAGTAACGCTAACAAAATATAAAATCATTCCGGCGTTAGATCGGGAATGGCCTTTTGGAAATATGCTTTGCTTTCCAAATTCTGTGCAATTGTTGGGGAATTGTAACTTGTCATACACATATTATCCGATCAAGCTTCACACTCCTTCCATCTTAATGCATTGCCATCCTGTTATTTGTGAGTTTAAGTTACAATGATGATCTATTGTTCTCTAATTGTTATTTTTATTCCAAGATCAGTTAAGAGGAAGTTGCTGGGGGAACTTTCACTGTAATGTCCAGAAAAATAAAATGACTGCAGGAACTTGGAGTCACTGAGAAAGTTCCAGACTGTCATTCAATACTCTTTTACTGGGGCGGCACAGAGGCACAGTGGTTAGCACTGCTGCCTCACTGTGCCAGGGACCCGGGTTTGATTCCTGGCTTGGGTCACTGTCTGTGTGGAGTCTATATGTTCTCCCAGTATCTGCGTGGGTTTCCTCTGGGTGCTTTAGTTTCCTCCCACTGTCCAAAAGACGTGCTGGTTAGGTGCATTGGCCATGTTACATTCTCCCTCAGCGTACCCGGACAGGTGCTGGAGTCTGGTGACTAGGGGATTTTCACAATAATTTCATTGCGCGTTAATGTAAGCTTATTTGTGACACAAATAAATAAACTTTACATTTAAAGTTTAAAACTTTAAAAAACTTGATAGTCCTTTTCTTCCCAAATTCACTGGAGCCTCCAGGGAATGGCAGGATACAAAGATCTTGATTGTTCACAGGACATGGATGTCGCTGACGGGGCCAGCATTTATTGCCCATCCCTGAGGAAATTTAAGAGTCAACTGCATTGCTATGGATCTGGACTCACATGTAGGCCAGACCAGGTAAGGACGGCAGATTTCCTTCCCTGAAGGACATTCGTGAACCAGATGGATTTTTACAACAATCCACAATGGTTTCATGATCATCATTATACTTCTAATTCCAGATTTCTATTGAATTCTAAGATCACCATCTGGTATGGTGGGAATCGAAACTGGGTCCCCGGAGCATTACCCTGGGTCTCTGGATGACTAGTCGTGTGACAATACCACAATGCCACTCTCTCTCACTGCTTCCAATCTACTGAACCACAAGAGGAATAAATTGGCTGCACCAAGTGGCATAATGGTATTAAATATTCCAGGAATAGCAATTGGGTGCAAATGTCTTTCAGATAACCTCAGGTGATATTGTGTGGGATTTTCCAGTCCCGCTGCTTTAGGGCTGTGGAGGCAGCTTACTATTGGCCATCGGTGGGATCTTCCTGTCCCTCTGATATCTACAGCATTTTGCATGGCTCGCCTGTCCCTCCACCGGGGGACCCGTCATGGAGGGCCCGGAAGATCCCACTGGCTGGAACGACTGGAAAATCCCGTCCAATGAACTTGATGCTACAAGGTTGTCAGATCCGTTCCATGAAACATGGAAAATGGGAGCAGGAGTGTAATAACTTTGAAAGTGACTTGCTGTGGCTTAAAGTTATAAAGGGTTTATTATCAATGATAAAAAAACAAGGGTCTCTCAGAACTGCAATACACGTCTACTCCCGTCTCCTTCATGGCTCTAACTGAGGTTCCTCCCTAACCCATGACTCACTCCCTTGCTCCCAATTGGCTCGGCTTCCCGCACTGCCTCTCCATGGGGTCCGCCCTGATCATGTGGCCCCACTACCACAAGGAGTAGGTCATTCAGCCCTGAGAACCTGCTCTGCCATTCAGTATGGTCATGGCTGAACCTCTATCTTAATGATGTGGAGATACTTATATCTATCTGATGTTCCATATCTATCTTAATGCCATACTGTTGCTCTCTCCCTATTCTCTTGATACCTTTAGAGTCTAGACAAAGTGAAAAGGGAAGTGTCATTTAGACAATGTTGCTGTGCTTTGAGTGGGCCAAATGCTTGATGTTAAAGATTGGGGAGGAGAGGGTTTGTGAGGAGTGGGGAGACAGTCATAAGAGGGATGATGCTCCAAAAAGAATGCAGAATACTTTTATTTAGCTGCTCCCAGAGTAGCCTGCGGTGGTGTCTTTAAGGAACTGCTGGTTAAGCTATGTGCAGTCATCGGTTAGGGACCTCCAAATGGCAACAGGGTCGTATGACTTCCACTTGATGCCAATTTTCATGTTCCTGATAGGCTCCTAATTGAAAGGTCTGGGTACCTGAATCCCCATCTGTAGGTCCCAGTACAAATGCAGCAGGCAGATTGGATATGGAACTTGCCCTTTGGTGACACTTCTGATATGAATCAATGTTGTATTGATTTTAAATATGGATATAATTGTTAAATGTTCCATAGTCACTGTGGTTGAATTCCAAGTAATTAGAAGCTCTGGGATTTATTTAATTTGGATCTTAGTCTCATTAATCACATGGATAAGTTCACTTTCTGCCCCTTTCATGTCAGAATATACTGTGTTCAATAATATCATTGCTTGAGGTTCTAAATGTACGATATAATCTTGGCTTTCCCCCAGCACAAAATACAAGCTCCTTCTGTTGAAAAGATATAAACTGCAAGGATCTGAAAGTTCACAAAGTCCAGGCCCAGATTTTCTGGTTTCTGGAATGTCAGAGATGGGAAGTAAGTTTGGAGACGCAATTCCGGACCCTGTGCAAGTCCTGATGCATAGATACGTGCAGAAATTGCCCAGAAAGTTTAAACTTCTGATGGGCTGATTTCTGCTGCCTGGGACCCACCATGAGTGACCCCGAGTTCAGGATGGAGACTGCATTCCTCACCTGGAAATCTTACCATGCCTGATTTAACTCACAGGTTAGACAGTGTAACTGAACATGATGTGGAGATGCCGGTGTTGGACCGGGGTGGGCACAGTAAGAAGTCTCATGGGTCTGTAAAGGGAGGGACATACCTGTAAAGACTGGCATTCCAACCATTATCTTGCAATTGTGTCTGCCTATATATGCTGTGTTTGTGAACCCACCTCTTCACTCACCTGCTGAAGGGGCAGCGCTCCAAAAACCCGTGATTCCAATTAAACCTGTTGGATTTTAACCTGGTGTTGTGAGGCTTCTTACAGTGTAACTGAACGGCACACCACAACCGATTACTCCCCCTCCCCAATCAGCTCCCTCAAACACCTGACTATCCCCCTGACCATCCCTCAATCACCTGATTACCACTTGACCAGAACCAATTATCCTCCTGACCACCCAATTCCCACCTCCGCTCGACTACCCCCCCACCACCTGGATACCCAACTGACCACCCGACTATCTCCTCAACCATCTGACTGCCAGCCCACCAGACTGCCCCTAACCCAACTAACCCCGACCCAACTAATCACTCACCCACAGAGCCATAGAGGTCTGTGCTGGTCAAAAACAACCACCTAACTGTTCTAATCCATTTTCCAGTACTTAGCCCATTGCCGAGTATGCTTTGACATCACAAGTGCACATCTAAATGCTTCTTAAATGTTTTGATGTTTCCCGTTTCTATCACCCTTTTAGGCAATTTATTCTCACCACCTCTGGGTGAAAAAGCTTTTCCTTACATCCTCTCTCAACCTCCTGTCCCTTACATTGATTCCTCCACCAAGAGGAAAAGTTTTTTCCTATCTACTCTATCTATGTCCCTCCTAATTTTCTACATCTCAATCATGTCTCCCCTCAGTCTGCTCTGTTCCAAGGAAATCAACTTCAATCTCTATTCATAACTAGAACCATGCTGACTGTCCTTGATTAATCCCTGCCTCTCCAAATGCAGATTAATTCTGTCTCTCCCATTTACCACCTCGCCCGTCTCGTCACTTCACCCACTCACCCACTTTTGCACACATCCATTCACGCACTAACTTTTAAAAAATGTATTCATGGGACATGGGTGTCACTGGCTGGCCAGTATTTATTGCCCATCCCGAGTCACCCTTGGAGGCAGTTGAGAGTCAACCACATTGTTCTGACTCTGGATTCACATGTAGGCCAGATCAGGTAATGACAGCAGATTTCTTTCCCTCAAGGACATTAGTGAACCAGATGGGTTTTTCCAGCAATTGACAATAGCTTTATGGTCATCAGTAGGGTCTTAATTCCAGATATTTTCTATTGAATTCAAATTCCACCATCTGCCGTGGCGGGATTCAAACCCTAGTCCCCGGAACGTTAGCTGAGTTTTTGGATTAATGATCGAGGTATAATGCCACTAGGCCACTGTCTCCTCGTGGACTCATTTACTGAAAGAATGGATCTTTACAAACTTATCTGAATATTGCGACTACTGTCGTGAAAAGGGGACATGACATACCCTCCCTTCCTCCATCTCTTTTTGCATCTGGTGATCTTCTTCAAGGACAGCTGCATTGATCCTTCGATTCTTCAGTTGGGATCAGAATATCTAACTGACAAATGGTGAAAGGGTCGGGTCGCAGATATCTTCATGGGCTGGATAGGCATCGAAGATGAGTGGAAGATTTGATTTGATTTGATTTGATTTGATTTATTATTGTCACATGCAATATCATACAATGAAAAGTATTGTTTCTTGTGCGCTATACAGACAAAACATACCGTTCATAGAGGAGAAAATGAGAGAGTGCAGAATGTAGTGTTACAGTCATAGCTAGGGTGTAGAGAAAGATCAACTTAATGCACAGTAAGTCCATTCAAAAGTCTGACAGCAGCAGGGAAGAAGCTGTTCGTGAATCCGTTGGTACGTGACCTCAGACTTTTGTATCTTTTTCCCGATGGAAGAAGGTGGAAGAGAGAATGTCCGGGGTGCGTGGGGTCCTTAATTATGATGGCTGCTTTGCCGAGGCAGCAGGATGTGTAGACAGATCTGAGTTAAACTAAATTTGACTGTAAGGGCATTTGAAGCAAAGGTGAACTGTCATTACCTGCAGGGCAGACACTAAGAACAATACTGAGTCAAAGTATTGAAGGTCATTTTTACCTCATTATAGTTGGAGGAATTTGATGAAAGTTTAGATCTGGAGCATAAAAGATACACTGTCAGCAGTTAACATTTCCACAAACAGGAGTTTGCTACCTATGGGGCCCAGGCTATTGGAAAAGAGAAGGTGCTGGACATTATGAGATGTTTTCATCACTATTTCCATATTTGTCACGTGAGAAAATTGTGGTTTATTGAATTGGATGAAAATGAATCACTGCGTTTACAGATTGATTAAACAGTTTGCATCACAAAATGTAATCCCCTCTGGTTAGACTAAAATGGACTCTTTGTTTATCGACACATCCGCCCACACAACTGGAATCAGATTTGGAGGCACAGAAGGAACATTTATTGGTCATACAATGGGCATAGTTGGGCAGAATCTTGCAGAGGTGCTGAGCTCACAGGTTGTAACCATTGGCAGGAGAGCTGACAAGACTCACACACTTCCTCATTTTTGGGGGGCCCATTGCATCTCGTGCCACTCTGGCAATGAACAGGCTAGTGGCTGGCCTCCCCCTGGGACCAAGGATGAGTAAGGAGGCCATGTGAACTTGTATAAGACTCTATCTCGTGAGGCATTGTCTGGAATACTGTGTCCAGTTCTGGGCGCCATACTTGAGGAAGGATGTGACGGCATTGGAGAGGATACAAAGATGAGATTCACAAGAATAATTCCAAAGATAAAGAAGCTATAAGGATAGATTGGAGAGGTTGGGTCTGTTTTTCTTGGAGAAAAGTAGGCTGGGGGGGGATTTGATTGAGGTATTCAAGATCCTGAGGGGTATGGACAGAGGAAATATTGAGAAACTGTTCCTTGTCAAGAGAGCATCAAGAACCAGAGGGCACAGATTCAAAATAATGGGCAAAAGGAGTAGAAGTGATGTGAGGATTTTTTTCATTCAGAGGGTGGTTGGAGTCTGGAACAAACTTCGTGAGAGGGTGGTTAGAGGTGGGGCTGTTATCTGCCCATCAGCCTTCCCATCACAGATTTAGGGGCATCATGGTGGCACAGTGGTTAGCACTGCTGCCTCAAAGCGTCAGGGACCTGGGTTCAATTCCGGCCTCGGGTCACTGTCTGTGTGGAGTTTGCACATGCTCCCTGTGTCTGCGTGGGTTTCCTCTGGCTGCTCCGGTTTCCTCCCACCGTCCAAAGATGTGCGGGTTAGGTTGATTGGTCATGCTAAATTGACTCTGGTGTCAGGGGATTAGCAGGGGATATATGTGGGGTTATGGGAATAGGGCCTGGGTGGGATTGTGGTCGATGCAGACTTGATGGGCCGAGTTGTCTCCTTCTGCACTGTAGGGATTTTATGATTCTATGATTCTAGTTGGGGTGGAATGGGATGGTGACTGGCTCCCTACCCACTTCCTACATGTTTAATTAAAAGCTCCCCTTGCCACAAAACTCACCAGGGGTAAGAGGACAAGATTCTACCTGTCACTCC
Organism: Mustelus asterias; assembly: GCF_964213995.1. Classification (NCBI taxonomy): domain Eukaryota; kingdom Metazoa; phylum Chordata; class Chondrichthyes; order Carcharhiniformes; family Triakidae; genus Mustelus; species Mustelus asterias. Next base: position 22,141,402 of record NC_135807.1, read on the forward strand.
CCACAATCTACCTTGCCAGATGTTCATTAAAAAGCTCCTTTTACATAGACAACATTGACAATACTGTGCCCCTCGATGCTATGAAATCAATCTACTGATAACTAATGGGCAAAAGACACAGCTCAGAGATGGCACCAAAATAAACTGATAATTGTACATGTGGCTGTGGCAGGCTGGACTTGCCTTTCATTATAGATGAAGGATATTATGATAGGTATGCATTATTTTGCTCCAAAAATTAAAATGGTTTTTGTTTATTAGATTTAAAGAAATGCTGATCCTAATCTAAATGCTAATCCTCCATATCTCTTCATGCAAAGGTTGGATGTGATCTTATGCCTCAGTGTTTGCTCTGCTCCCTTGAGTGATGGTCCATATTTATCTTATATTGAAATTTGGTCGATGGATGGAAGAAGCAATCCATTGTGGCCAAACGGGCCACCTAAGATGGTGGTTTGCAAGAGCACGCCGTGATAATTGGACAAGCGCAGAAACAGACAACCTCAAAATAAATTGGACAGAGAGAAACAGGCTGCAGCTGCAGGAGCTGAAATACACAGAATATTAGCCATCTCCAGGACAAAGGTCACTTTTTGGTCATACTGGGTTGTTTACCAGACATATGGACACCACAATCCCTTATTTGGGAGGGAGGTATGTGACCTTCGTGTCTCCAGCACCTACAGGCATGGCCGCTGGATACACACCTAGAGATCGGTGTGGGAGCACCTGACTGGACCCTATCGATCAGGCCAAAAAGGGCGTAAAAACCAACGAGGTATAAAGGGTGCTGCACAACAGGAGAATCGCTCTCTCTCTCTCCCAACGAACGAACGACAACAATGGTGACCATCACCAGCAACAACCAGCATGAGGAGAGCCAAGAAGGAAGGAAGACCAGAGCCAGACCAAAGGACCAGACTACGCAGAGGACAACGGGGACCAACACGCAGATAAAGGCCAATATCTGCCTGGGTACTTGCCAGTTGCGCAAAAGTTAAGTCAAGGTCTAGTATTGGACTTGAATTTTAGTATTCTGTAAAATAACTTATTGTTAATTGGTTGGGTGATTAATAATTGTGTGTAAATAAATAATGTTGCATTAACAAGAAGTCTACTCGCAATTCTTTGTCCACTGTATAAGGGTTAAAACAGACTGTGTGGCAGGCGCAACACCATGTATCGAAGTTGTAACTTAAGCGGGGAAGTAGAGTGTTTAGAACATTGGGGAGGGCATGGGGAAGTGGGGCTGAGGCACAAAAGTAACCTTGATGGTATTAAATGGTAGAAAAGATGCAAGGGGCCAAATGGTCTCCTGTTTAATGGTAACATCAAGAGGAAAGGCTGTTAGTCAATCGCTCATTAAGATCCACAAGCAGTGAGACATGGCAAGAGGAAGGTCAAAGAGGGTTTTTGGTTTGCATTGCCAAGAACATTAAGTATATGGTGAGAAATACATAGGCTCTGAGGGAAGGATTTTACGATGGGCTTTGTAACCCCCAGTGTCAGGAGCAATTTGGAGTTTCATGCCTTCATTCGCTGGCAGTGAGACCAGATCAGCAGTTTCCCAGGAAGCAGTCTCAGTTCAGCTGCCTCTCGTCTCGCCCTCCAATTGATGATGGAGGGTAGGATTTAGATGGGCGCTGCTGAGGCAGATCAGGGATCAAAAGGCAGCCTCAAAATGGAGGTGCACTTGGTCACTAATTTCAATAATTAAAAGCTGTTCTAAGGGTGGCTTGACCCAATCTGCCAGCATGTTACTGGGTGTCAACGGGAGCAGCACACCAGCTTCGTGTAGAAGTTGCCAACATCATGCAGTGACCTGCCTCCAGTCAGCAAGTAGCTGATACATGTCCAGCCATTGACCTGAAATGTTAGCCTGGATTTCCATCACTGAGGTGTATAGCGGGACGTGGGAAAAGTCCTGGATCCTCCGCCATCTGTCTCGGGAGAAGTACCCACAAAGGCGGGGCTTTCATTGCGGGTGTGGGCTACTGTCCGGCCATCTGACACGGGAAAGAGGTTGAGGGCAGCTGCAGGGGCTGCAGGGTTGGTTGTTTAAAGGACCCCCCCCCCCGCCCCCCCCCCCAGTGCTGTGACACATCATCCCAGTTATAACAAGAAAAGTAAAGCCCCTTAGCCAAACACCTGCTCACCCCCACACGCTCCCCATGGCCCATCCATGCCACTTTATTCCCCCTATGCCAGGTTACACCCTTCCACTCACCCACCTTCCATTGTCCCTCATGCCTATCATGCCATGCTATCAGTACAGTGGTTAACACTGCTGCCTCACAGAGCCAGGGACCCTGGTTCAATTGCAGCCGCGGGTGACTGTCTATGTGAAGCATGTGCGTGGGTTTCCTCTGGGTGTTCTGGTTTCCTCCCACATTCCAAACATGTGTGCACATGGTTGATTGGCCATGCTAAATTGTCCCTTAATGTCAGGGGATTAGCAGGGTAAATAGGTGGGGCTATGGGAATAGGATATGGGTGGGAATGTTGTCGGTGCAGGCTTGATGGGCCGAATGGACCTCCGTTTGCACTGTATGAATTCTACAATTCCCTCCATTTCCATTATCCGCCATGTAAATTGGCCCTCATGTCCCCCATGCCACGTTATAGCACATCATGCCCATTGACCTACACTACACTTATACAACAAGTGAACTCTCTGGTGACAATTGCATGTGTAAAAAAGCTTTAAAATCATTCATTCATTCAGAACTTTCCCCAATGTATTAAAAAAATCTCACTTCTACAATAGACAATAGAAGTGCCAATCATCTAGATCCTTTCAAGTAGCAATAGCAAAAACAGTCAGCACTTGAAACATCTTAACCTTGTGTAAATAAGCATTGTGAAATTGGCTCTCAGGACCAAGGAGCCAGAGCTGTCAATCAAGCAATGTTTTCCCTGGGGCTCAGGTGTTTCAACAGCATAAAGGATTTCTGGACTCTCAGCTAAGAATGCATTGAAGTTGGGCTGCCTCCAAGAACTTGTCAACCTCCACATGAGGCATGTGTGCTACATCAGTCGATAACAATAAAATGCTGGCAGCCTGGTGCTGAGACGGGCTGTTTCAAAGGCCCATGTCAGTGCAATGGTACTGGAATCCAATTATAATGAAGAAATAGAGCCGCCTAGCCCTCATCGCTCATTCCTCCTAGCCCCACATATCCATGCCACTTCGTTCCCTCTATGTCAGGCAATGCCCCTTCTCTCACCCCCATGCCAATTGACGTCCCTCCACTCAACATCACATCTCAGCCAAGCTTCATTATGAATTCATGAGGAAGCCTCGTGCAGACTACGGTCACAATACCTCTGAGGTGTTGTGAACCATGACTCTTTGAAAAGCTGGCCCAACTCCATGGAAATCTTGGAGGACTAGGACATGCCTACCCTGGATATGGAGCAGGCTTGGTTGGAATTGCCAGGTGTAGGTCCGCAACCTGAACCAGCCTGCACCCTGAATGGGAACTCCTGAAATCGGATACTCTGGATATGGGTCGAGAATCAGGACCCATTCCTGTTTTTAGAGGGCTCTTGCATCATAGAAACACATAAACTAGGAGCAGGGCTCGGCCATTCAGCCCTTAGAGCTTGCTCTGCCATTAATTATGACCGTAAGAAGTCTAACAACACCAAGTTAAAGTCCAACAGGTTTATTTGGTAGCAAAAGCCACAAGCTTTTGGAGCCCCAAGCCCCTTCTTCCGGTGAGTGAGGACTCGTGTTCATAGACTCAAAAAGACACAGACTCTATTTACAAGATAACGGGTGGATAATTGTGGCTCCGAAAGCTTGTGTGGCTTTTGCTACCAAATAAACCTGTTGGACTTTAACTTGGTGTTGTTAAACTTCTTACTGTGTTTACCCCAGTCCAACGCCGGGATCTCCACATCATTAATTATGACCAACAGAGGGTGTTGGGATTCTAGAAACAGGGGATGGTGGGAATTGGAATGCGCTGCCTGGGAAAGTAGTGGAGGTTGGAAACCTTACAACCTTCGAAAGATATTTGGGTGAGCACTTAAAATATCATAATATTCAAAGATATGGGACAGGTGCAGGAAAATGGCATTAGCACGCCTTTAGTGGTAGTTATTGTTGGTGCAGGCTAGATAGGCCAAAGGACTTTTTCTGCGCTGTATAACTATGAATTTATGGCTGATCATCCAATTCAGTAGCCTCTTCTCGCTTCCCTCCACGCCTTCTACTACCCCCCACCCATATCATATGATCCCATTAGCTCCAAGAGCTTCATCTAACTCCTTCCTGAAAACAAAAAAATGTTTTGGCCTCAACTGTTTTCTGTGGTAGTGAATTCCACAGGCTCACCACTCACTGGCTGAAGAAATTTCTCCTCTCAGTCCAAAAAGGTTTACCCCTTTTCCTCAGACTGTGACCCCTGATTCTGGACTCACCCATCATTGGGAACATCCTTCCTGCATCTACCCTAACTTGTCCTGTTTTCACTGAGCCACCTGACTTGGTGAAAGTCTAAGCCGTTAGCTATGTTCCTCTCTCCACAAGAGCTGCCTGACCTGTCATGAATTTCCAGCATTTTCCATCTTATTTCAGAATTCCAGCGCCCACACTATCTTTGCTTTTGTGTTTTTTTTAAGTGATACTGTTGACAGCGACACGGTGGCATAGGGGCTAGCACTGCTGCCTCACAGCGCCAGGGACCCGACTTCGATTCCCGGCCTGAGTCATTGCCTGTGTGGAGTTTGCACGTTCTCCATGTGTCTGTGTGTGTTTCCCCCGGGTGCTCCGGTTTCCTCCCACAGTCCAAAGATGTGCGGGATAGGGGGATTGGCCATGCTAAATTGCCCCCTATTGTCAGGGAGACTAGCTAGGGTAAATGCAGTGGTTTATGGAGATGGGGTCTGGGCGGCATTGTGCTCGGTGCAGACTCGATGGGCCGAATGGCCTCCTTCTGCACTGTGGGATTCTATGATGTTGTTAATGGCAGCCAGTGATAATAAAAGGGAGATGTGTATGCATAAATATAAACGTAAGGGACAATTAGGAAAGTCTAAAGGGAAGGAACATAAATGCTTGCACATGTAAACATTTCCTTTTAGTGTTGTAAGGTGAAGTAGTTTCCCTGATTGTGAGTCTACAGCTGTACTAAAGGAGCAATTAATGCATCTTTCTCAAGGTGACAGATGTGACATTTCTCCTAGTGTAAACGAGGGAACCATTTTATGCAGGTGGGCAGATGGATGAACTTGCTTTCAGCATTAAGGTTACCCTGTCCCAGTGGTTTAACGGGCCAGCTTCATTGGAAATGCAGCCTAAGTGCCTCCAGGGGATTGCGAGAGTCAGAATGTTGCATAATAAAATGCATGTGCAAGAAAGAAAGCAAAAGTCGAGCATCAAATGAAAGAAAGTGACAGTCGGTTGAAAGATCTTCCCTCCGGGTGGCATGGTGCCACTGTGGTTGGCGCTGCTGCCTCACAGCGCCAGGGACCTGAATTCGATTCCAGGTTTGAGTCACTGTCTGTGCGCAGTCTGCGTGTTCTCCCCGTGTCTGCGTGGGTTTCCTCTGGGCGCTCCAGTTTCCTCCCACAGTCTGAAAGATGTGCTAGTTAGGGTGCATTGGCCATGCTAAATTCGCCCTCAGTGTACCCGAACAGGCACCAGAGTTTGGCGATTAGGGGATTTTCACAGTAACTTCATTGCAGTGTTAATGCAAGCCTACTTGTGACACTAATAAATAAACTTTAAAGTTTATTGTCCATCTCTAACTGCCCTCCCTTTCAGGGGGCATTTGAGTCAACCACATTGCTTTGGATCTGGAGTCACGTATAGGCCACACCAGGTATGGTTAACAGATTTCCTTCCCTAAAGGGCATTAGTGAACCAGATAGGTTTTTACAACAATGGTTTTATTGTCATCATTAGACTTTTCATTCAAGAATTCAGAGGACTGAATTCAAATTTCACCAAACTGGGTCCCCCAAGCATTACTCTCAGTCCCTGGATTGCTAGCCCAGTGATAATTCCACTGTGCCACTGCCTCTCTGTGGAAGGAAACATGACTATTGGTGACCAGGCGTTCCATAGTTATGAGAGTGAAGGAAATTCTGTGATACTCTTTTTCAAAAAAGTCAGGTCTCATTGTGATAAACAGGTTCACAATTACATCTGTCCTTGCAACAGATCAATTTGATAAGGAAGAGAAGGTGTTTATCTCAATTGGTTCCCTTAGACTGTTTAAATTACAAAATTTATATGATAATTATGCATTAAATTTACATTTCTTTGGAGAGACGGTTTGTTGGAGAGTGGAATGCTTTGCAACAGGGAGTAATTGGTTAAAGTTTATTTATTAGTGTCACAAGCAGGCTTACATTAACACTGCAATGAAGGGACTGTGAAATTCTCCTAGTCGCCACACTCCGGCGCCTACTGAGATAAGCGCATTCTCTTCCTTATCACATTGATCTGTTGCAAGGACAGGTGTAATTGTGGCTCAGAATACAGTTTCTGTTCTGCAAAAATTGAAGACAGCTCAGCATTCAAAGCCGAGGACAATAACTGGGGGAGGGGAGGAAGCAGGGCCAAGGGATTAGTGTTGGATTGTTTTTTGCAAAGACTTTGCGCAGCAAAGCAAAAGGCAATGCTGTAATCTTCCCAATCGTTTATGGTTTTGCAATTCCTAATACTTGGGCATGGAGGCTGCTTTTCAGTGAACTTCCTCTCCCTTCTCCAGTTTCATCAGAGTCAAAAACGAATGGAAGAAATACACATGGGCATTTACATAACACTGCACCCACGTCCCTTACAAACATCTCTGTCATAGATCGAGAGCGATTCAATGTGGCTTGAATCAACAAGCTCTTTATTACCAAATAATGACTATACAACAAATTCAGACTAGATTACAATGCGACTGCTCTCCTCAACTCCTTGGTTCCAGTTGTGAGTCCCTCCTCGACCCATGGTAGGCGCTGCCCTGCCAATTGGCTCAGCTTCCCACTGATGTTTTGATTTGATTTGATTTATTATTGTCACATGTATTAACATACAGTGAAAGGTATTGTTTCTTGCGCGCTATATAGACAAAACATACCATTCATAGAGAAGGAGAGTGCAGAATGTAGTGTTACAGTCATAGCTAGGGTGCAGAGAAAGATCAACTTAATGCAAGGTAAGCCCATTCAAAAGTCTGACAGCAGCAGGGAAGAAGCTGTTCTTGAGTCAGCTGGTACTTGACCTCAGACTTTTGTAACTTTTTCCCAACGGAAGAAGGTGGAAGAGAGAATGTCCGGGGGTGCGTGGGGTCCTTAATTATGCTGGCTGCTTTGTCAAGGCAGCAGGAAGTGTAGACAGTGTCAATGGATGGGAGGCTGGTTTGCGTGATGGATTGGGCTACATTCACAACTTTTTGTAGTTCCTTGCAGTCTTGGGCAGAGCAGGAGCCATACCAAGCTGTGATACAACCAGAAAGAATGCTTTCTAAGGTGCATCTATGGTGTATGGTACACTGGGACGATCCGTAGTGTCCTTCCTCACCACGTGGCCCTCAGGAAACGCCCCACCCTTTAAAGGGCCAAGCCACTACAATTGCCATTGCTTCATGTATAGGTAATTAGAGCAATTCATTTAAAAAATCCATAAAAGATGGACCAGCCTCAAGTCCAGCATGCGACAAATAAACCACAGAAGCTTCGGATGATGTTTTTATAAAATTTAGTGTCCAGCACATTTCAACATGGCATCTAGCTATTAAAGGTAAAATTTACTCAGTTGTAATTTGAAGAATTAAACACCATTTCATGGAAATTTAAGCTGAACCCTGCTGTAAAGGTCCCATGTACAGAGCCAACATTTAAAAAAAAGGACTGCAAGATAGATTGACACAAGATCACCACCTATAGAGTCCTGAGTACTTAGGGATGAGAACATGGCGGAACGCTATGCTGTTATTTTCCATCCCTATTTCCATAATTGGGACATGAAAACTCAAGAGTAATATTTGGATTGGATTAACTAAAGGAATTAAACACCAGTAAACACCATTTGAGATGCAAAGTGTGAAGAACTTAATGTACTTAATTCCACTCTACCAGGAATAACTTTCCCTGTTTGTTCAAAAGCAATCCCAAAACAATGACAAGTTACCTTTATAAAATGCCTTTAGTGCAATAAGGCATTGCAAGGGACTTCACAGAAGAATTATCAGGCAAAGAGAGCAGAGCAAAGAGGGAGGAAACATTAGGGCAAGTGATGAAAGGCTTAGTCAAATAATTCACTTTTAACTGACGTCTCTAAAGGAGAGAGAGGCAGTGATGCTCAGGAAGGAAATTCCAGAGCTCAGACAGCTGCAGACATGGCCAACACTGGAGGATTTTCAATTTTATCAACCAAAATATAAGCCGGACTTTTACCGCCCTAGAACCGGGGTGGGCGTGGCTCGCAAAATGGAATTCTCCGTTGGTATCAAACGGGATTTTACTCGCCTCGCCCGAGCGAGGTCGCAAAATACCAGCCATAGCATTTAGATTTCAGTGCCCTGGAACACTGCAGTAACTATAGTGAGTACCATGGAATACGGAAGTGTCAGTTCATCTTTTGCTTGGTTCAGTGAAAAATATCAGGGAGAAATGTGGAAGAGAGTGAAGGAAAAGCAGCAACAATTTTCATATATTGATTAAATTCAGTTATTCAGAAGGGCCAGGTGTCAGACTTTTGTGATGAACGTGTTCTTGGTACGAGTGCATCAATCCTTGCAGCAGATTGGTGTGTCCAAAATGATACACCTGTAAATGTACTAAATTTCACTTGGTTCCCTCATTAGCTTCAAAAGGTAATCAGAGATGAAAAAATATGCATTTGGAAATTGATTGTTTAAAGCAGGTAATTAGAAAATTAACATATAATTCTGAAATAGAGGTGGTTACTGTGACTATACTGTGCTTTTAAGACATTTATTTATATCATGTTTCTTGTAAGACGCAGTGTTTTGTTGCAAGAAGTTGATTTGTCTGGAAAAACACACAACTCCATGCTGAAACTGCAGCTAATGGTGTGTTTGTCTAAACAGCGTTAGTGCATTTGTGTTTACTTAGTTTTTCCCCTGGGGTTTCAGAGTAGAGTTTTGATGAGGTTGATTGACAGAGACAGAGTCATGTACTTAATGGGAGGAGCTAAGCTTGCAGGAAAAACACAGTTTCTCTTTTTTTATAAAAACAATATGTTCCTGCCGGTTCTGAAGGAAGCAAGACATGTCTTTCTGTTTCTCTCTCTCTCTCCCTTTGGAGGTTGTCTGGGAGTTCCAGGGCTGGCAACTTAAGTACAAGCACCTAAGCCTGTGTTTTGCTGATTTTGAAGAGGGGGTTAAAGTCTGTAAGAGGAATATTGCTTGAATTGGAACTCATGGGGAAAGGTTAGCAGTTAAGAATTGTATCTTGTCATGTTTAAGTATTATCCAATCATTAAAGTAAGAAGTCTCACAACACCCGGTTAAAGTCCAACAGGTTTATTTGGAATCACGAGCTTTCAGAGTGCTGTTCCTTCCTCAGGTGAATGAAGGAGCAGCACTCCGAAAGCTCGTGATTTCAAATAAATCTGTTGGACTTTAACCTGATGTTGTGAGACTTCTTACAGTGCCCACCCCAGTCCAAAGCCGTCATTTCCACATTATGCCAATCATTAAAGATTAAGCTAATTCATTTGTTATAGTTAAACTGTGTGATTAAATAACATTCGTTTTGATAAAAGCTGCCCAGTGTGTCAGTAGAATTGTGCCTGGAGTGAAATGTCACATCCTCACATTAATACCAAACTAGCAAATTGTTGGGGTCTGGTCTGACTTCATGATATACCTTGGGGTTTCTGATCTGGTCCCTAGCATTTCTGACTTTGTGGCCGGAGCTCTACCACCTCGCCCGCCACGGGCGAGGGTCCGACAACAGAAATCTCCGTTGACATCGGGCGGGAATTTCCGGTCTCGCCCGAGGAGGCCATAAAATCCCGCCCATCATCTGGAAATAATTTATGCACCTCAAGATATCTGGTTTGATAAGGAGGGAGGAAAAACTGGAGACAATTGGAGGGCTAAAGATTTTAAATAGAGTTCACATTATCTGTACAAAAGCATTTTAAATATTGGTAATAATCATCTAAATAAGCACCTTGGATGTTCAGAAGCTTCACATTTTATTTTTCCAATGTAGTTAAAAGTTGGGGTTTTACTATTTCAGTGAAGGTACTGGAGCTCGTGAAAACAAGGCATTAAAAGATTAACAACTGGGAGGGCGGTGGTTTTGCACTGTTGGCAAATTTTATATTAATGCGAATGCAATTCTCGAGAAAGTTTCACTTTCCAGGAACACGTGTCGGGAGTTTCGGACAGAATTTTCCATGTATTATCAAGATAAACATTTGTTACTATATATCCCCAGACTGTTTAATAATTTTAAACATTTCTCTTAAAAGATGCAGTTGAATTAGCATCCAACCCAACTGGGGCAGCATGTTTCTGAAGGCAACTGTTTGTCAGCTTCACCTTTGCTGGTTCAAGCCCCATTCTGTTTAAAAGAATAAGTGTAGGAAAACGGAATGCAGCAATGGCACAGACACTCTTTGACTCCAGTGAATTTAGATCAAACTCTATACAAGCAGATGGATTGATGGCTCCCTGGCTGTAAGTGTTCTAGTATAAAAGAAAAAAACACATGAAACAGGAGCAGAAGTCGGCCATTCGGCCCCTCGAACCTGCTCTGTCATTCGATAAGATCATGACTGATTTATTTGTGTTTCAAATTCCACATTCCCACCAACACCCGATCACCTTTAATTCCCTTGCTGAACAAGGATCTATCTATTTCCACCTTATTAATATTCAATGACCCCCCACCCCCCCGCCTCCATCACCATCTGAGGCAGGGAGTTCCAAAGTTGCACAAGCCTCTGACAGACTATGAGACTATAAGATGGACGAGCATTCTTGAATATGCATGAATATGTTTGATGAAGGTATGATGGGCCGAAGGGTCTCTATCTGTGCTGTAAAACTCGATGAATGGGATTTTATGGCCCTGCTCCTCCCGAAACCGCAAAATCCTGCTCGAGGTCAAGAGACCACCCCATGCTCCACCCCATGCTCGCCTGCTCCGATTCCCGTGGCGGGCGGGCCAGTAAAACTCCGGCCTATGACTCCATTGTCAAATTTGCTCAAGGCCATTTCAAGATGTTGGCATGCAAAATGCTGAAATTTCTATTTCTCAACTCTTGGATCATAGAACGCCTTCAGTGCAAAGGAGGCCATTTGGCCCATCAGGTCTGCCCCGAGTCTCTGATAGAGTATTTTACACAAGTCCTCCCCCTGCCCTATGCCTGTAAGCCCACACAATTACTTTGGCTAATCCAGCTAACCTACACATCTTGGGACACTAAGCGGCAATTTAGCATGGGCAATCCACCTGACTGCGCATCTTTGGACTTGTGAGTATCTGATCCATTGCTGTATTAGAACATAGAAAAGCTACAGCACAAACAGGGACTTCGGCCCACGAGTTGCGCCGATTTCAGTTCACCTCTCCTTGTGAGCTTTGCAAATGTTACTGCCTAATGTGGCCTAGTTTCCTGCCAGTAACCACAATGAGCCTGAATATATTTAAGGGCACTTAGGGAACTCACAGCCAGCATTCAGAGGAGACTTCCACGATATCAGTGAGGGCTGGATTTCAACTCAGAAAGTCAAGAGCTATTGATGAACGCTGAAGGTTGTTAAAGAACCCTTTTGTGCAACAAACTGCATTCTTCGTCCCCAAGGAAATAATCCGACATGAACAATTTGTAATACGTATTTTTGTTCCATTCATGAGGAGTAGCAGAAAGTGCCTGATTCAAGTAAAATAACAAGTGAATTCTGGTACGCTGGGCGTGCGGATCACAGATTTCTCTAGGCAATGTAATTACTTTACTTTAAATTACTGTACCCGCACAAGGCAAGGGATGGGTCACCTTACCTTATTCAATCACCTGAGCTTATTCAAAAATAACAAAGGCTTGAAGAATGAAGGTTAAACTCATACCAGATTGGATTTTGATGCAGTGCTTCCCATGAGAAAAGTTATGGCTGACAATTCTGTTTCCCTTATCATCCTCTCTGTTGTTTCTGCGGTGATTTTGTGACCTTTGACCTTAATTCTTTGCTCACAAATGCCCCCTGCCCAGGCTTATTTAATTTTCCTTGTTGCTTTGTGAGATGCTTGGCACCATTACGTGCTGAACCTCAGCCATGTTAGGCCCACAGGGAGACTTCGGAAGACAGTAGATTCATCATTTCCAAAGTTGAGAAAGCAATTAAAAGAGCAAATGGAATGTCAGAGCGCCTTAGCGGAACAGAGGAGTAGAGGGAACATTTCTGAAGATCTACACACACTTCCCAATTACCCGACCAACTGCTTTCTGCTCCCAAAATACAAATGGTAGCATTTTACCCTACGAAGGGAAGCAGCCAGAGTGCCATAATTGAACGCAGCTCCAGTGACTATGGAAAGAAGTGTTGTTGCCATGAGGTGAATTTGGCATCAACCTTGCTATCCACAGAAAGTAGGCTACTTATGCTCACTGCCTGTGCTCAACATAAATAATGAGCAAATAAGGTTCTGGAGGGTTGCCAGGCCCATGAGACTTTATTAACTTGTCCTCCCAATTTTAAAGATCTGTGCACACTAACTTATAAGCTTTGTTCTATGTGCTTTGGGACAAATCTCAAGCATTTACCCACTGTGCCATCAGGAGTAGCTGGTTAATTTAGGAGGACTCGCATCTTGCCAGCCAGAGCGCTGACGTGAAATGTATCTGTCACATTACAGATTAACATCGGAACTTATACCAATCATTTCCACTGGAAACTGCCATATTCTAAATAGCACAATGTGTAGAACTAATTACAATTATTCATTTGTTATTTACCAGTTCAGTGAGTTGCGTCATTAGGAGCAAAAAGGTGATGTTTATGTGAATGATTTATGATTGGTGCAAGAACTAAAGGGAAATACAATGTGGGGGGAAAATGGTTCAATCAAATGAACTGAAATAATATGTTTCTCCTGAATAGCCCTATCACAATCAACATTGGACTCCCCACTCGGAATAATTTTCCCTTCCTCCAGTTACATCATGAATCTTGTTTTGATAATGTAGACAACTCCAATTGTTCGAAACCTTGCGAAGGGTGAAATTGCAGATGGTGAACTTGCAGAGGCTGTGCGCAGGCAGTGCCTGCTTTCCATGTGGGAAAGACATGGGAAAGCTAAGAGTTTAACAGTCTGGCAGTTTAACACGGCAGTCTAAAACACGGATGAGTGAATTTTTGGGGCCAGAAGCCAGAATTTGGTGTGCATACACATTCACACGGGTAAATGAATGAGTGATAGAAGGGGTTTGATTTGATTTGATTCATTATTGTCACACGTATTGGGATACAGTGAAAAGTATAGTTTCTTGCGCGCTATACAGACAAAACACACCATTCATAGAATACATAGCGGAGAAGGAAGGGAAAGGGTGCAGAATGTAGTGTTACAGTCATAAACAGGATGAAGAGAAAGATCAGCTGAATATAAGGTAGGTCCATTCAACAGTCTGATAGCAGCAGGAAAGAAGCTGTCCTTCCCTGGGGTGGTAGGGTGGCACAGTGGATAGCACAGCTGCTTCACAGCGCCAGGGGCCCAGGTTCAATTCCGGCCTCAGGTCATGAGCCTGCACGTTCGCCCCGTGGGAGTAATAGGGCCTATTCCCAAAACCCCACACATTTACCACGTGGGAGTAATAGTGTTGAAGGCTGAGCTGTAGTCAATAAATAGGAGTCTGACATAGGTATCCTTGTTATCTAGGTTATCTGGAGTCCACCATCTATCAAGCCCCTTAAGCGTTTTGTAAGTTGCAATGAGATCGCCTCTTATTTTACTAAATTCCTGACAATAAAAGTCCAATTTACTTAGCCACTCATCATAGGACAACCCTCTCATCCCAGGGACCAATTCAGTGAACCTTCGCTGTACTGCCTCCATTGCAAGTACAGCCTTTCTTGAATATGGAGACTAAAACAGCACATAGTATTGCAGATGCGAAGAAGATTCCAAAGATAGAGGAGAACTTTGATCTTGGAAGGAGGGTAACAAACGTATAAATAGACCAAATGACCAAATTAGATTCCAACAATCAGTCTAATGATATTTCACGGCAGTAATCAAGGTGACTGGTTTAAATTGATTAAATATGTCAGGTTCTGTATTTATTGAGTCCTGGTGCAATTCACGCCATGAACTACAAACAGCGCTCAAATCTCCAGTGTAAATATATTTGCATAATAAGTCACAGCACCTGTAACTTGTTCAAATGGTTCTAAGGATGATAAGAGTGATGGGAAGTGAGAATAAATAAAATTTAGAATGGGGAAAATTCCTATAGGATACTGGGCATCAAAAACATAAGAAATGTAAAGGAGGGGCGACACGGTAGCACAGTGGTTAGCACTGCTGCTTCACAGCGCCAGGGACCTGGGTTCGATTCCCGGCTTGGGTCACTGTCTGTGCGGAGTCTGCACATTCTCCCCGTGTCTGCGTGGGTTTCCTCTGGGTGCTCCAGTTTCCTCCCACAGTCTAAAAGACGGGCTGGTTAGGTGCATTGACCCGAACAGGCGCCGGAGTGTGGCAACTAGGGGAATTTCACAGTGACTTCATTGCAGCGTTAATGTAAGCCTTACTTGTGACTAATAAATAAACAAACCCATCAGAAGCATTTGCTAAGATCATGAGGGCTGAGCGCTAAGATGTGGGCGGCAACCATAAAGTGAGTGAGCTCCAGGTGAAGCTACAACACAGGACTGCTTTGTGCCAAGCAGCAAAAGAAACATGCAATAGACAGAGTGAAGCGATGCTGCAACCAGCTGGTCAGATCGAAGCTCTGCTACCCTGCCATATCCAGTGGTGAATGGCGGTGGACAATTCAACAATTCACTGGAGGAGGAGGCTCGACAAATAAACGCAACCTCAACGATTGAGAAGGCCAGTATATCAAAGCAAACGAGAAGGCTGAAGCAATCTTCAGCCAGGCATGCCAGAGTGGATAATCCATCTCAGCCTCCTCCAAAGGTCCCCCAGCATCACAGATACCAATTTTCAGCCAATTCGATTCACTCCATGTGATAACAAGAAACGGTTGAAGGCACTAGATACTGCAAATGCTCTGGGTTCTGACAATATTTCAGCAACAGTATTGAAGACTTGTGCTCCTGAACTAGTTGTACCTCTTGACAAGCTGTGCCAGTATAGCTACTGCACTGGCATCTACCCAGCAATGTGGAAAACAGCCAGCTATGTCCTGTCCATAAAAGAGAGGATAAATGCAACCTGGCCAATTACCGACTCATTGGCCTACTCTTGATCATCAGTAAAGTGAAGGAAGCTTTCATGCAGTGTTATCAAGTGTCATTTATTCAGAAACAACCTGCACACTGGTGCTCACTTTGAATTCAGCCAGGAACATTCATTTCCTGACCTCATTACAACCTTGGTTCAAACATGGTCAAAGGAGGTGAGAGTGACTGCCCTTGACATCATGGCTGCATTTGAGTATGGCACCAAGGATCCCGAGGAAAATATGAGACAATGGAAATCAGGGGGAAAACGCTCCATTGGTTGGAGTCACACCCGGCACAAAGGAAGGTGGTTATGGTCGTTGGAAGTCAACCATCTCAACCCCACCACGTCACTGCAGTAATTCCTCAGGGGAGTGTCCTGAGACCCAACCATCTTCAGCTGCTTCATCTATTACCATTACCCAATCCCCCACTACCAAAGCTTTCAGCTTTGAGAGCCCACCTACCATCCTTAACTGAGTCCACCTACCATCCTTAACTGAACGACAAGCCCTCCCTGACACCACTAATTGGAACCTAGCCCCTGGCCTGTAATTGGTTAATTCGGGGAAGTTCCCTGTTACTTGCCCATTTTCCCTCCGAAATGTTGGCTTCCGATCCCCATTCGAACCGATTCAAGGTCCTTAAGCCTGTGGTGAGCAAGCTCAATTCAAAATGACACTGTTCGATTCATTGAAAAGGCAACTTTACCAGAAATTATCCATCTTATGAGTCAAATGCGTGGATACTAAACTTGGCAGCAGGTATGGCAGAAACTGTGAAAGGTACAAGTCGCCATAGTCCCAGATGACCATAGGCTGCTCTCAAGAGCTGACTGGGAGTGATTTAACCTGAGGATCGCCACATCTCAGGTGAGGGGCAAGGTTGAGAAGGCCACACCTCAGCCAGTCTGGGACACTGTAGGGCAGCAACAAGAATCAATTATGCTATATGTGTCGAACGTAGACTTGTGGTAAAATATGAATTGCCCATTGAGCATGAAATTGCATTTGGCACTAAAATGAACATTACCATTTAATGTTATTACTATTAAATTAAATGATAGACTATTAGCGTGAAATGTATTTACTTTGCAAGGATAGTTTCAGTCCACTAAATAAGATATTACTGATGCAGAAAATTCTGGTTGTACAATAACTTAGAGGGTAATTGGAACAATGCAGAAATAAATCAATTTTTTGTTAAAGATGGGGTATATTCAATGGAATTCACATATACTTTCCAAAATATAATAAAACAAGCCATTTGTAACCATTTGAAGCATAGGTCAGGTACAGTCTTCTGTTGTTTTACACTTTTGAAACATCTGCACTCACGTGGAAGTTCTTTATCACAAAAATAACGAAAGAGGTGGCACGGTGGTTAGCACTGCTGTCTCGCAGCAGGGATTGTAGTCGGTGCAGACTTGATGGGCTGAATGGTCCCCTTCTGCACTGTAGGGATTCTATGATTCTATGAAATTGGGGCGGCACAGTGGCTAGCACTGCTGCCTCACAGCGTTAGGGACCTTGGTTCAATTCCGGCCTTGGGTGACTGCCTGTGTGGAGTTTGCACGTTCTCCCCATGTCCGCATGAGTTTCCTCCGGGTGCTCCGGATTCCTCCCACAGTCCAAAGATGTGTGCGTTAGGTTGATTGGCCCTTAGTGTCAGGGAGATTAGTAGGGTAAATATGTGGGATTACGGGGATAGGGCCTGGGTGGGATTATTGTCTGTGTCGGCTCGATGGGCCAAATGGCCTCCTTCTGCACTGTAGGAATTCTATGATTATGCAGTGTGCTTACTCGCTAAATAGTTTAGAACCAGATAAAGGCAAAGTTGAATGAGATCTAGCAGTGCCTGTGGATCCTGAATTTAACTTGTCAAATCCATGTGCAGCTGTGATCAAATATTGATCTGCATTGTGAAGGTATCTGAGACTGTTCGACTAAAAATTCAGTGTGCTGGTGAGACAACAACAAAAACTGACATTTATTTAGCACCTTTACAATGTGAAGCATCCCGACATGCTTTACAGAAACCTTACCAAACGAACTTGACATAAAACTATGTCAGGAGATGTTGCAAAATTTGATCAATAGCTTGGTGGAAGAGGTAGATGAGGGAGAATCTTAAAGGAGAAGAGCGAAATAAGAGGTGGAGAGGGAGGGTTTTTTTTATTGGTCAATGGGATGTGAGCATCGCTACCAAGGGGAGCATTTATTGACCATCTCAATTGCCCATAGGAAGGTGATGGTGAGCTGCCTCCTTGAACTGCTGCAGTCCATCTGGTATTAGTGTTACAGTGTTGTTAGGGAGAATTTCTTGATACCATTATGATTCTGGATCAGACCCAAGTTTTAGGTACAATCCAGTTGGGGATAAATAATGTTTTGTTTAAAGTAGACAAAGTATGAGATTTAAGATACTTGCTAAGAGATTAAAGCCACAAGATTTGAACAAACAAAAATAAACTTTACTATACAAGGTCAGAGAGATAAACAATCTATACTTATCTTACACTCTTCTAATGTTTAGGGTTAATAAGAGGTACATGTCAATTAACAGGTAAACTGTCGTCAAACACACCGCACTGCACAATAAATGGCAGATGCGACCAAAATCGATTCCATGGATTTTTCAACAGACGTGAATGAACACTGTGTGTCAACCAATCTCTGCCTCTCTCTTGAGGGATTCCAGTTTTCACTTTTAAAGTTCTAATTTGGAATTCTGTCCAAAATCCACTCCAACTTGGACAGCCTCAATAAGTCCCCAGCTACTGAGTTTCAATTTTGTCTCCCAAGCCTCTGTTCCATTGGATTCCTGAGCCTGCACTCATGCACCAACTCAGAAGCACAACATCAGCCACACTGAGTATAATGCTACTGCTCCAAAGAGTTACCCATACCCCAACAGCCCACAGCACAGAGCCATCAAACCTCTATTGCTATCTTAGTTTGCTAGGGCTTTTGCAGAGCCCTTGTCACCTAATCTTCCAACCATAGCCCTTTTTCTGCTTGGAGTCACTTTCTCTGCTCCTCTTTCTTCTTAACTTTGGGACCTTACCCTGTCCTCTCTCTGTTTTGGAACCTCTCTGTGTCCCCTGCCTCTTCTCCACTATGACATTCTGCTCCTGGCCATGTGACTGGGGTAGTTGCTCCATTTCTTTTAATACAGACATAACGCAATCAGGATGACCGAGCCCTTTAACTGCTGGATTCTGCATTGTGCCGCCCACTCACAGTCTATGCATGCATAAAACTCAGTAGGTTTGTTGGGACGTGGCGTTCCTGGCCCTCAAATTGGATCTTATCACGTGGAGTGTCACGTGGAGTGAATCAAATTTGACACCGAGCCAGATAAGAAGAATTATGACAGAAAAGAAGGAGATTTTAAGCAGCCTCTTTTAAGAGGATAGAGAGGAAGAGATGAGCCCATTGAGGGGCTACATGGAGTTCTGCTTCACTGTGAATCCCCAAACCAACCTGGACAAAGTGCAAGAGCTGGTCAGTAGCTTCACACCTCTGTCAGAGGCTGACAGAGACTGACAACCTTTGAGCAGTTTTAAAGTAGGTCTACAACATGTTATACAGAAAGCTTCACTGGAGTGGAGAACAGCTTTACCATAACTGAAGACATAAGACTGTTTCATTGCATTGGCGTATGCACCATGCCATAGTCCCATGGCCATAGCCTAACAGGGTTATGAATTGAAATGTGGTTCAAAGGAATGTTGCCACACAGATATAAAATCTCACTCTTCAGTTGTAATGTTTCAGCTTCTTAGAGGAAGAAGACACCACACTCCCCTCCCCCCACCCCTCCCCACCCCTCCCCATCGGAACCACACCTACGGAGGTGAATTTAATTTTGGGAATATACAGGCAGGCGGAGGGCATTGTGTGGAAGCAGGCACTGACTGTCCCAGTGGACTGGGTGCAGAACACAATGTACGGGGCATGTCGCAGGGTTATTGTGGTGGGAGATTTTAACTTCCCCTATATTGATTGGGACTCACTTAGTGCTAGTGGCGTGGATGGGGCAGAGTTTCTAAGGGGTATCCAGGAGAGCTTCTTGAAACAGTATATAGATAGTCCAACTAGGGAAGGGGCCATACTGGACCTGGTATTGGGGAATGAGCCCGGCCAGGTGGTCGATGTTTCAGTAGGGGAGCAGTTCGGGAACAGTGACCACAATTCAGTAAACTTTAAGGTACTGATGAATAAAGATGTGTAGTCCTCAAGTTAAGGTGCTAAACTGGGGGAAGGCTAATTACAACAATATAGGCAGGAGCTGAAGAATGTAGATTGGGGGCAGATGTTTGAGGACAAATCAACATCTGGCATGTGGGAGGCTTTCAAGTGTAAGTTGATAGGGATTCAGGACCGGCACATTCCTGTAAGGTTGAAGGATAAATATGGCAAGTTTTGGAAACCTTGGATAACGAGAGGTATTGTGAGCCTAGTCAAAGAGAAAAAGGAAGCATTCGTCAAAGCTAGGAGGCTGGGAACACAGGAGGCAAGTGTGGAATATAAGAAAAATAGAAAGAAACTTAAGCAAGGAGTAAGAAGGGCTAAAAGGGGTCACGAAAAATCATTGGCCAGCAGGATTAAGGAAAATCCCAAGGCTTTTTATACACATATAAAGAGCAAGAGGGTAGCCAGGGAGAGGGTTGGCCCACTCAAGGACAGGGGAGGGAATCTATGTGTGGAGCCAGAAGAAATGGGCGAGGTATTAAATGAGTACTTTGCATCCGTATTCACCAAAGAGAAGGACTTGGTGGTTGATGAGTCTGGGAAAGGATGTGTGGACAGTTTGCATCATGTTGAGATAAAAAGGAGGAGGTATTGGGTTTCTTGAGAAATATTAAGGTAGAAAAGTCCCCAGGGCCTGATGGGATATACCCCAGACTACTGAGAGAGGCAAGGGAGGAAATTGCTGGGGCCTTGGGAGAAATCTTTGTATCCTCACTGGCTACAGGGGAGGTCCCAGAGGATTGGAGAATAGCCAATCTTGTTCCTTTGTTTAAGAAGGGTAGCAAGAATAATCCAGGTAATTACAGGCCGGTGAGCCTCACATCAGTGGTAGGGAAATTATTGGAGAGGATTCTTCGAGACAGGATTTATTCCCACTCGGAAATAAGTGGACGTATTAGTGAGAGGCAACATGGTTTTGTAAAGGGGAGGTCATGCCTCACGAACTTGATTGGGTTTTTCGAGGAAGTGATTGATGAGGGTAGGGCAGTGGATGTTATCTACATGGACTTCAGTAAGGCCTTTGACAAAGTCCCTCATGGCAGACTGGTGCAGAAGGTGAAGTCGCATGGGATCAGAGGTGAGCTGGCAAGATGGCTGCAAAACTGGCTTGGTCAAAAATCAGTAAGAAGTCTCACAACACCAGATTAAAGTCCAACAGGTTTATTTGGTAGCAAATACCATAAGCAAAATGGTATTTGCTACCAAATAAACCTGTTGGACTTTAACCTGGTGTTGTGAGACTTCTTACTGTGTTTACCCCAGTCCAACGCCGGCATCTCCACATCTTGGTCAAAAAAGACAGACGGTAGCAGTGGAAGGGTGTGTTTCTGAATGGAGGGCTGTGACAAGTGGCATTCCTCAGGGATCAGTGCTGGGACCTTTGCTGTTTGTAATATGTATAAATGATTTGGAGGAAAAATGTAACTGGTTTGATTAGTAAGTTTGCGGACGACACAAAGGTTGGTGGATTTGCAGAAAGCGATGAGGACCATCAGAGGATACAGCAGGATATAGATCGGTTGGAGACTTGGGCGGAGAGATGGCAGATGGAGTTAAATCTGGGCAAATGTGAGGTAATCCATTTTGGAAGGTTTAATACAGATAGGAAATAAATGGCAGAACCTTTAAGAGTATTGATAGTCAAAGGGATCTGTCTGTACAGGTACACAGGTCACTGAAAGTGGCAATGCAGGTGGAGAAGGTAATCAAGAAGGCATACGGCATGCTTGCCTTCATTGGCCGGGGCTTTAAAAATTGGCAAGTCATGTTGCAGCTTTATAGAACCATAGTTAGGCCTCACTTGGAATATAGTGTTCAATTCTGGTCGCCATACTACCAGAAGGATGTGGAGGCTTTGGAGGGGATACAGAACAGGTTTACCAGGATGTTGCCTGGTATGGAGGGCATTAGCTATGAGGAGAGGTTGGAGATACTTGGTTTGTTCTCACTGGAACGACGGAGGTTGAGGGGAGACCTGATAGAAGTCTACAAGATTATGAGAGGCATGGACAGAGTGGATAATCAGAAGTTTTTTCCCAGGGTGGAAGAGTCAATTACTGGGGGCATAGGTTTAAGGTGCGAGGGGCAAGGTTTAAAGGAAGTGTACAAGGCAAATTTTCTACACAGAGAGTGGTGGGTGTCTGGAACTCGTTGCCGGGGGAGGTAGTGGAAGCGGATACGGTAGTGACTTTTAAGGGGCATCTTGACAAATACATGAGTAGGATGGGAATAGGGGGATATGGTCTCCGGAAGGGTAGGGGGTTTTAGTTAAGTCAGACAGCATGGTTGGTGCAGGCTTGGAGGGCCGAAGGGCCTGTTCCTGTGCTGTAATTTTCTTTGTTCTTTGTTCTAGATGGCTGATATGTGCCACTATTCTGGACATCTCACCATTTTAAGCAAGCAATCCCCTCAACTGTGGCTGGGTGGCTAACAGTTTTGTCTCTGAATCAGGAGGTTGCGGGCTTGAGTGCCAGTCTGGAGACTTGAGCACAAAGTCTGTGCTAACATTTCAGTGCAGCTCTGAGGGAGTTCTGGACTGTCAGAGGAGCTGCTGATTGGCAACTGTCTCTCAGCTAGATGTAAAATGTCTGTAGGAGCTGGCTCCTTTAAGGGGCATACATTGTGAGAATCACATGACCTGATCGCCCAATGGGGAACGAGTGCAGGGATCTTGGTGGAGAGCGCGGGCTTTTACAATCAGAGTAGATCTTGGAGCTGGAAGTGTTAACACTGTGAAATGTATATTTATCTGTTTGTAAATAAACCGTTGTAGTTCATTAAGGGAGACGATGGATGGTCTCGTATTATTTTCGGTAGATCGTTAATCCAGAAACTCAGCTAATGTTCTCGGGACTCAGATTCGAATCCCGCCATGGCAGGTGGTGGAATTTGAATTTTAAAAAAAATCTGGAATTAATAATCTACTGATGGCCATGAAACCATTGTCGATTGTCGGAAAAACCCATCTGGTTCACTAAAGTCCATTAGGAAAGGAAATCTGCCGTCCTTACCTGGCCTGGCCTACTTGCGATTCCAAAGCCACAGCAATATGATTGACTCTCAACTGCCCACCCAGAACAACTATGGATGGGCAATAAATGCTGGCCAGCCAGCGACGCCCATGTCCCACAAATGAATTTAAAAAATACTAAATTGGTTGTAGCCAATCCTTTCAATTACTACAAAGTCTCATGCCATTACCTTAGCAAGGGGGGCTTTCCTGTTGCTCTGATAACAATTTATCACCCAATCAACAACACTCGAAGCAAATTATCTGAGCATTGCTGATTGTGCGACATTGGTCAATATAAACTGGCTGTCATGTTTGCCACATTACACAGGGACTTGATGGTTGGAGTTATGAGGAGAGGTTGGATAGACTGGGATTTGTTTCTCTGGAGTGTAGAAGGCTGAGGAGTGATCTTATAGAGGCCTATAAATAATGAAGGGCATAGATCAGCTAGATAGTCAATATCTTTTCCCAAAGGTAGGGGAGTCTAAAACTAGAGGGCATAGGTTTCAGGTGAGAGGGGAGAGATACAAAAGGATCCAGGGGGCATTGTTTTCACACAGAGCGTGGTGAGTGTCTGGAACAAGCTGCCAGAGTAATAGTAG
This sequence comes from Mustelus asterias, assembly GCF_964213995.1. Taxonomy (NCBI): domain Eukaryota; kingdom Metazoa; phylum Chordata; class Chondrichthyes; order Carcharhiniformes; family Triakidae; genus Mustelus; species Mustelus asterias. Next base: position 22,164,662 of record NC_135807.1, read on the forward strand.
AGGCAGGTACAATTTTGTCTTTTAAAAAACATTTAGACAGTTACATGGGTAAGATGGGTATAGAGGGCTAGGGGCCAAATGGGGACAATTGGGACTAGCTTCGTACTAGCTTTAAAAAAAAAGGGCGGCATGGACAAGTTGGGCCGAAGGGCCTGTTTCCATGCTGTAAACCTCTATGACTGTATGACTCTATCACCAGTTACTAAAAAGGAAAACTGCTGCATTGGCTTGAAGTTGCTTTGGGAACATCCTGATGTCATGGAAGACCCACCTTTCTTTCTTTCCTTTACTGGAAAGTTCTCTGGGGGTCGGCAATGGGAGCTCCTGGAAGGCATGATCCCAGCATAATAACCATGATTGAAGGTTTATCAAATTCCGGGACCCTTTGTACTCAAGAGTTTGCCAAAAGAAAAGTATTTCCCCATTTAGAAAGGCGTTGCAATTTTTAATCAATGGAACTTTAATCCATCAAAAAGCTCGAAGCTGCAGGCAATGTTGAAATGATTGCTTTTGGCGGTTTTGGAAGTCCCCTTCACAAATAAACACAAAAAGATTTGAGGAGTCAAAAAGGAGTTGACATTTTTCAGGCCTGAATCTTTTCAGTCCAGTGTCAATGGGTGGTGAGGTGCTGGTGAGTAAAGGGAAGGAGAATTTATGTTCACAAAAGGAAGATGAACTCCAGGACAGTTATGTATTGATCCGATGTCTGCGTTATTACAATGATTTCAAAGTCTCACAGCTTGCTGCTCTGATGCGAATTTTGAATTATTTCCTTTCTGGCAGTGACTGTGGCGATGTATTGATAAAGGTTGCCACGTAGATAAGTTTAGATCAACCCTGACACTGCGGTTGCAAACAGGGCTTCTGTCCTTTACAGCATCAATGTGGCTGGCTCTATGGTTCAAACTATCATGCCCTGTAGGATCACCATGGAAACATTCAGCTGCATTTATTTTCATTTGCTGGTCCCTCATTTTCTTGTTTTATCTCAGGATTTCAGTCTTTATAGTTTTTAAAAAATCTATTTGGAACTTATTCCTCCAGGTTCTTTTAGGTCGTTTAAATTTCCACCCAATTCAGTTTTCGGTGCAGAAATAGTGAGAATGGAGTTAAACTTTGTTTAAACGGGAAAGCCCAGTTTGAGAAGGGCTGGGAGTAAGGGTCTGGGCGGCACTGCAAAATAAAGAATCATGGAATGACAGGATTCCTGGTATAGTCCACAGCATGGAAAGTCAGGGAGGTCATTTGTGTGGATCCTGGGAGGGCCTTGGAGTGGAGTTTGAGAGGCCCACAGTGCAGAGATCCTGGGAGAGTCACACAGAATTACGGAAATTTTATCAAGTCACGATTTTGCTGACTGTTATGTTGAGAGATTACATACATAAAATGTATGACATGGAGAAACACAAGGAGGAATAAATAAATGGACTGTAATTATAATCTTGTAAATCTATATACTATCTATATATTTGAACCTATATTTTCCTTGTCTCCCTTCATGCATATGTCCAAAGATATAGAAGGACATAGGGTGAAGAAAAGGAACATGGAGTTAGGTCAAAGTTCAGCCATTTCCTCATTGAATGGTGGAACAGACTAGAGGGGATAAACGGCTTCCTCCTGTTCCCATTGCTAGGATCCTGTATCTGAACCCCAAGGTATTTTATGAAGATTAGGCCCCAACAGTTTTTTTCCCCATAAATGTGAAGATAGAATGCTTCACCCCAGGAATGGTTCTACTGACAAACTAGGGATCTTTTATCAAAATAAACTTTATTGAATAACATGGTTTAACTACATCAAGTGAATTATCTTAACCATTAACAGCCAAATAATGCATACAATGAAAGGAAATAATTATAGTTTCTAACTTATCACTATTTCAGTTCCAATTAAGCAATATTTCTCAATAGACGTAAAACACACTTTCAATGTAGTTAGCAATCACAGATATATTTGCTCTGACTTGGGTAACATCCTTGGCGTATTCAGAGAGGATTTTATTTTTCAGAGCTGCCTCCAGACTACTAACTTTTAATAGCTCCAGTCAGCAACTAACCACAGAAAAGCTGTTTCTTTGTTTCAAAACCAGCTCCTCCCATTAGCCATTCAATCAGATCATGGCTGATCTCTCGCAGATCTCAAATCCACCTCCCCACCTGTTCCCCATATCCCCTTATCCCTTTTTTATTGGAAATATATCTATCTTCTCTTGAAACCATTCAACGATTCAGAATGAGTTGGAATGATCAATGGGGCATATGCTCTATGGGGCAGCGAGTTCCACAAATTCACCACCCTCTGCGAGAAGTAGTTCCTCATCTCAGTTTTAAATCTACCGCCTCTCAACCTATACCTGTGACCTGTTGTTCGAGGAAAGAGGAAACATTTGGTCTATACCAGGCGGCACGGTGGCACAGTGGTTAGCAATGCCACCTCACAGCGGCAGGGTCCCGGATTTGATTCCCAGCTTGGGTCAATGTCTATGTGGAGTTTGCACGGTCTCTCCGTGTCTGCGTGGGTTTCCTCTGAGTGCTCTGATTTCCTCCCACAGTCCAAAGATGTGCGGGTTAGGCGGATTGGCCTTATTAAATTGTCCCTTAGTGTCAGGGGGACAAGCTAGGGTAAATGCATGTGGTTATGGAAATAGGGCCTGGGTGGGATTGTGGTCGATGCAGACTTGATGGGCTGAATGGCCTCCTTCTGCACTGTAGGATTCTATGATACATTTACTTTATCAATCCTTTTAAAAATTTCACGTACCTTGATCAGATCCCCGCTCATCCTTCTAAACTCCAGTGAGTGTAAGCCCAAACTGTTTAATCTCTTGAACACTTACCTGTAACAATTGGATGCTAGCTCTGCACAGATATTTACAGATAATACAACAACATATAACAGCCAGCGAACCATAAATGTTCAATTCAATTTATTCCTTTTTTTGTCGGACATTTGTGGCTTTATACTGAAATCGAAGCAAGCATTGATTCTCTTTTATCCTATTTATTGTCTTGCTCGATCTGCCACCTTTACCTCTTTAGGTTTATTAGCAAGAAGACCATTCAGTGACCTTTCTGTGGATAGCTGACCAATTCCTGGACCTGTGGCCATAGCAATCTCTGATTCGCATAATTTACTTCCTCACCTGGTTCAGCCACCTTGTTGGGAATCGATCTGCAGAAACCAGTAATTTCTGTCGACATATATTTACAGAGGGAGAGAGAGAGAGATCGTTCCAACTCATTCCGAGCATGCACATGTTTCAATTTAGTTTCTTTCATATTTAACGACGAAAAAAATGATCGGTGGGAGCAGAACGCTGCAACTTTAATAGCTCTGACTGTGACTTTCCCTTAAGGAGCACAGCTAACACTTAGCTATCTGTCGTCCTGACACCGGGGCAGGATTTCATCTCTGATGCAGTTTGTGCCCTTTTCCAGCTGTGCCAGCTGTTGCTGATCTGTCACTTTCTATTAGAGTAATGAATGAGCTTTTATATGTGGCACTGCTGGGAGGTGTGAGACATATGTTGCACCTCGCAAGCTGGGCTCCACATACCTATTTCAGTAAGGTCAAACTGACATGTATTTGCACTGGATTCTCCTGAGGCAGTAAGAGAAGACAGAGTCAAGCAGAAGTGCATCAGAATAGTGGAAGCTGTAATTATACCATGTTTGAAAAGTAGCGAGGAAGATGGGTTCCAGTGCCTTTTTTTCTGCCATTTTCAATTTGTTCAAGCACATTCGGAATTATAACACAGCCACCTAAACTGATGCATGCCAAGCTATAATATTTAAATGAAAATGGATAAGGTTTTGAGGAAAAGCATTTTCACTCAGAGGGTGGTGAGAATCTGGAATGCACTGCCTGGGAAGGTAGTGGAGGCTGCAAACCTTACAACCTTTAAAAAATATTTGGGTGAGCACTTGAAATATAACATTCAAGGATAAGGGACAAGTGCAGGAAAATTGGGATTCGCGCACCTCTAGTGGTAGTTACTGTCGGTGCAGACTCGATGGGCCGAAGGGCGTTTCCTGTGCTGTGTGACTCTTCCCTTCCCAGTAATAAAACAACAACCTAATATAAACACAATATCAATACATAGTGACACAATGACAACAGCTCCCTCGCAAAAAGAATGGAGTTATATGATACATGCAATTTTCCAGGGTTTCGCCTTTCGGGGGGCTGGGGGGGCGGGTTTCGCCTTAGGGGTTTCACCTCTCAGGCTTACGGCTTCCTGGGTTACAAACAGTTCATCCAGTGACTTCCAAGGTTCCACTCCTCGGGGCCAAACCTTCCGGGGTTACACCTTCCAGGGTTACACATTCCTGGGTTACACCTTCCTGGGTTAGACCCACCACGGGAATCGTAGTCGGCAGGACAGGACCATGCAAAGCTTCGTTGACCTCGGATGGGAATCTAAGGCCTTGGGGCGGGCGCAGCTGGAAAATCCCATCCTATGACTCTATAACAGAGAGCTAAGTAGATTCACTGAAGAAAATGATGTATTGCTGCTTCATTTGTTCCAGCTAATGTAGAATATTGTCATCCATTTTTGTAGTATTGGCAGAGGGGTAGATATTATCCAGGACATCAGTCATAACTGCACGGCTCTTCTTTGTAATAGCACTGGGGGATTCTCTTTATCCAACTGAGAGGGCAGAGATGGGGCTGAATCAATCAGATTCCGCATTCCCCACGCCTAAAGAGTTGGGGTGGGGTGAAAACCCATGGCGAGGAAAACCAGCTGCCCACCAATTGGCTGTTAATAGGCTGGAGGCAGGATCTGTGCTCACCTGGCTAAAGTTGGAGGCAGTTGTGGGTTGGGACGAGGGGTTGGGGATGTGGTGAGCATTCATCGGCATCCCGCACTGGGCATCTTCTCAGGATCTCAGGGAGTTCTCGACTGATCTGAGACCTCTCCTTCAGATTGTGAGTCAGCTTGTCCTGCAGATGGTGTGATTATGAGGAGGTTACATGCAAGGACAGATGAGAAGGATACCAGAAGGCCTGTGGGGTTGGTGAATAGAGTCCTGGACAGCATAAGGACACACGCTGCTGAGGAAATGAGGCCAGATGGTGATATGAGGGTAGGTGAGTGAGTGGTAATGTCCCTTGAGGCAGCAGTGAGTGAGATCTTTGTGAATGTATAATGGATTTGTGAGTGTGTGAGTTGAGAGCAATGAGCTGGTTGACTTATTCTGGTGGAATGGAGGAACTCATTCATCCGTTTGCTGCACTGAGTTACTGACCTTTTATGAAGGGCGTTGGTACTGACCGCTGTTGCAACTGCCTCCCAAGCTGGATTGGTCCCTTGCTGGAAGTCCTGGGTGCAGAGTGAAGGATATTGCTGTTGGCCTGCATCCCACAGGGGTTCGACTGAGGAAATTTGGGTGCTGCATGTATCTTGCCTTTGGCTGCCATATCTTCTGTGGAGCTGTCCTAAGCTGCAGAGAATGTGAACACTGTGCAAGTGCGCCGCTTAAATATGGTGGCTGGGCTTAGGGAGCGCTGAGGTCACGGTGGGGCTGGCAAATTAGAGGCTGCTTGCCAATATGTGGTGTTCCCGGTGAATGAATATTTACAAATGCTTGATGTGTCCGATATGACGTGAAAACCCACCTGCTATTGCTGCCAGCAGGGTGAACACTGGTGTTTATGCCTGCCACCACGCTTCACATGGGTGGCACAGTGGCACGGTGGTTGGCACTGCTGCCTCACAGTGCCAAAGACCCGGGTTCAATTTTGGCCTTGGGTCACTGTCTATGTGGAGTTTGCACTTTTTTTTAGAGTCATAGTCATAGAGGTTTACAGCATGGAAACAGGCCCTTCGGCCCAACTTGTCCATGCCGCCCTTTTTTTTTGAACCCCTAAGATGATCCCAATTGCCCGCATTTGGCCCATATCCCTCTATACCCATCGTACCCATATAACTGTCTAAGTGCTTTTTAAAAGACAAAATTGTAGCCGCCTCTACGACTACCTCTGGCAGCTTGTTTCAAACACTCACTGATGCGCGTTATCACACACGAGGCTTGAGATGCTCAAGGAAATAAAGGCTTTTATTTATTATTACAATGAAGCTACCATGTATAGTACACGATCCCAGACTGAGGGGTCCCAGACAGAGCAGTGACCTTTATACCTCTCCCAGGAGGCGGAGCCCGACTGGGATGTACCATAATAACTATATTACAGGTAGAACAGCCCAACCCTAACCCCAACAGTAACATATATACAGACTCATAGTACTGGCCAGACCCTGGCTCAGTACTACCTAGTGAGAACCAACGATGGTTCACCACACTCACCATCCTCTGTGTGAAAAAATTGCCCCTCTGGACATCTTTTGTATCTCTCACCTCTCACCTTAAACCTATGCTCTCTAGTTTTAGACTCCCCTGCCTTTGGGAAAAGATACTGACTATCTACCTTGTCTATGCCGCTCATTATTTTATAGACCTCTATAAGATCACCCCTCAGCTTCCTACACTCCAGAGAAAAAAGTCCCAGTCTATTCAGCCTCTCCTTATAACTGATGATGACACCAAAGTCGGTGGTGTGGTAGACAGTGAGGAAGGGTGTCGTAGTTTGCAGGAAGACTTAGACAGGTTGCAAAGTTGGGCCGAGAGGTGGCGGATGGAGTTTAATGCGGAGAAGTGTGAGGTAATTCACTTTGGTAGGAATAACAGATGTGTTGAGTATAGGGCTAACGGGAGGACTTTGAATAGTGTGGAGGAGCAGAGGGATCTAGGTGTATGTGTGCATAGATCCCTGAAAGTTGGGAATCAAGTAGATAAGGTTGTTAAGAAGGCATATGGTGTCTTGGCGTTTATTGGTAGGGGGATTGAATTTAGGAGTCGTAGCGTTATGTTGCAACTGTACACAACTCTGGTGCGGCCGCACTTGGAGTACTGTGTGCAGTTCTGGTCCCCACATTACAGGAAGGATGTGGAGGCTTTGGAGAGGGTGCAGAGGAGGTTTACCAGGATGTTGCCTGGTATGGAGGGGAGATCCTATGAGGAGAGGCTGAGGGATTTGGGATTGTTTTCGCTGGAAAGGCGGCGGCTAAGAGGGGATCTTATTGAAACATATAAGATGATTAGAGGTTTAGATAGGGTGGATAGTGATAGCCTTTTTCCTCTGATGGAGAAATCCAGCACGAGGGGGCATGGCTTTAAATTGAGGGGGGGTAGTTATAGAACCGATGTCAGGGGTAGGTTCTTTACCCAGAGGGTGGTGAGGGATTGGAATGCCCTGCCAGCATCAGTAGTAAATGCGCCTAGTTTGGGGGCGTTTAAGAGATCCGTAGATAGGTTCATGGACGAAAAGAAATTGGTTTAGGTTGGAGGGTCACAGTTTTTTTTTTTAACTGGTCGGTGCAACATCGTGGGCCGAAGGGCCTGTTCTGCGCTGTAATGTTCTATGTTCTATGTTCTATAACTCAAACCATCAAGTCCTGGTAGCATCCCAGTAAATCTTTTCTGCACTCTTTCTAGTTTAATAATATCCTTTCTATAATAGGGTGACCAGAACTGTACACAGTATTCCAAGTGTGGCCTTACCAATGTCTTGTACAACTTCAACAAGACGTCCCAACTCCTGTATTCAATGTTCTGACTGCTGAAACCAAGCATGCTGAATGCCTTCTTCACCACTCTGTTCACCTGTGACTCCACTTTCAAGGAACTATGAACATGTACCCCTAGATCTCTTTGTTCTGTAACTCTCCCCAATGCCCTACCATGAACTGAGTAAGTCCTGCCCTGGTTTAATCTACCAAAATGCATCACCTCGCATTTATCTAAATTAAACTCCATCAGCCATTTGTCAGCCCACTGGCCCAATTGATCAGGATCCTGTTGCAATCGGAGACAACTTTCTTCACTGTCCACTATGCCACCAATCTTGGTATCATCTGCAAACTTACTAACCATGCCTCCTATATTCTCATCTAAATCATTAATATAAATGACAAATAACAGTGGGCCCAGCACTGATCCCTGAGGCACACTGCTGGTCACAGGCCTCCAGTTTGAAAAACAACCCTCTACAACCACCCGCTGGCTTCTGTCAAGAAGCCAATTTTGTATCCATTTAGATACCTCACCCTGGATCCCGTGAGATTTAACCTTATGCAACAACCTACCATGCGGTACCTTGTCAAAGGCCTTGCTAAAGTCCATGTAGACAACATCAACATCACTGCCCTCATCTACCTTCTTGATTACCCCTTCAAAAAACTCAATCAAATTTGTGAGACACGGTTTTCCACACACAAAGCCATTCTGACTGTCCCTATTCAGTCCTTGCGTCTCTAAATGCCTCTAGATCCTGTCTCTCAAAATACCTTCCAACAACTTACCCACCACAGATGTGAGGCTCACTGGCCTGTAGTTCCCAGACTTTTCCTTGCAGCCCTTTTTAAATAAAGGTTTAACATTTGCCACTTTCCAATCTTCAGGTACCTCACCCGTGACTATCGATGATTCAAATATCTTGGCTAGGGGACATGCAATTTCCTCCCTAGCCTCCCACAATGTCCTGGGATACACTTCATCAGGTCCCGGGGATTTATCTACCTTGATGCGCTTTAAGACTTCCAGCACCTCCTTCTCTGTTATATGTACACTCCTCAAGACATCACTATTTCTTTCCCCAAGTTCCCTAACATCCATGCTTTTCACAACGGTAAATACGGATGAGAAATATTCATCTAGGATCTCACCCATCCCTTGTGGATCCGCACATTGATGACCTTGTTGATCCTTAAGAGGCCCTACTCTCTCCCTTGTTACTCTTTTGCCCTTCATGTATTTGTAGAAGCTCTTGGGATTCTCCTTTCTCCCCGTGTCTGCGTGAGTTTCCTGCGGGTGCTCCAGTTTCTTCCCACACTCCAAAGACGTGCAGTTTAGGTTAATTGGCCATGTTAAATTGCCTTAGTGTCAGGGGGACTAGCAGGGTGGATTGTGGGGATAGGATGGATTGTTGTCATTCCTGGTTCAACAGGCCAAGTGGCCTCCTTCTGCACTGTAGGGATTCTATGATTCTATAATTCACTGGTTGTCAGGGAGAATCCCGGTAACAAAGACTATCCCAATTGGTTTAGAAAAGGTAAAGAAGTGATTTCACAGAGGTTTTTTTTTAAGATAATGGAGGATGCCGACAAAGTGAAGATAAAAACTGCCCTATTTGGGAAAAGAGTGATGAGGAATCAGTTATTTAAAATTGTGGCTCGGAGTTAGGGCAATAATAAAGTACAGAGAGACAGATTGTTTCCACTGGTTGATGAGACAACAATAGGAAGAACAATTTCAAGATAGCCACAAAAAGAATTAAAGCCCGGGGTGAAAAGTGACATCCTTGACTTCACAATGTGGAATTCAGTCTGCTTATGAAAGATGCTCTACATAATCTTTTAAAAGAGGATTCGATAGTTGATTGAAAACCGTGAACAATAAGGCTGGAAAGAAGCAAGCAGGAGGGTGGGAGTAGATGGCCATCCCAAATGAGAGAACAAAAGCCACGTGTACAGACTCAAGGTTTGCCTGTAGCCTGTAAACGTTCGTTGATTCAATGAATAAATAAACATGAATTGCCTGGCCAAACATTGGAATCCACTTTTGCATCTTTTCAGATGGGCTCCCCACTGACTTACACCTAGAAGCGCAGCAGACATTCACATTTTCTGATATTCAGTACTCTCAGACGTGTAAGTTGCAATATTAGACACAAATGGTTTCAGTAAATTGAAAATGAAAGGACAGAATTCTCCCAAAAAACTAAGTTTTCTAAGTGATATCTGGAGGAATTCACGCTGTTTTTTTCAGTGGGAGTTCAGAGAAGAATCTCCCACACTCTGTGCAATGCTGAGGCCACCAGCGTGAATATCATTACATTTCAGGGGGCGGGTCCTATTCCTGTTGAAGAGGAACATCTCGCCAAGGCCATCCCCACACCCCCACTTCTTGCCTTCAAACAACTGCACAACCTCAAACAGACCATTGTCCGCAGCAAACTACCCAGCCTTCAGGAGAACAGTGACCATGTCACCACACAACCCTGCCACAGCAACCTCTGCAAGACGTGCCGGATCATCGACACAGATGCCATCATCTCACGTGAGAACACCATCCACCAGGTACACGGTACATACTCTTGCAATTCGGCCAACGTTGTCTACCTGATACGCTGCAAGAAAGGATGTCCCGAGGCATGGTACATTGGGGAAACTATGCAGACGCTGCGACAACGGATGAATGAACACCGCTCGACAATCACCAGGCAAGACTGTTCTCTTCCTGTTGGGGAGCACTTCAGCGGTCACGGGCATTCGGCCTCTGATATTCGGGTAAGCGTTCTCCAAGGCAGCCTTCGCGACACACGACAGCGCAGAGTCGCTGAGCAGAAACTGATAGCCAAGTTCCGCACACACGAGGACGGCCTCAACCGGGATATTGGGTTTATGTCACACTATTTGTAACTCCCACAGTTGCGTGGACCTGCAGAGTTTCACTGGCTGTCTTGTTTGGAGACAATACACATCTTTTTAGCCTGTCTTGATGCTCTCTCCATTCACATTGTTTTGTTTCTTAAAGACTTGATTAGTTGTAAGTATTCGCATTCCAACCATTATTCATGTAAATTGAGTCTGTGTCTTTATAAGCTCTGTTTGTGAACAGAATTCCCACTCACCTGAAGAAGGGGCTTAGAGCTCCGAAAGCTTGTGTGGCTTTTGCTACCAAATAAACCTGTTGGACTTTAACCTGGTGTTGTTAAACTTCTTACTGAAGAGGCTGAAATCAGCGCGCTGAGTGGGCCACTGCGCATGCGTCGATCTGTCAGTGCCCAGATCGGCACGTGCACAGTAGCCCCGCACTGACAGCCTCCCTTGATCGCTGGCCAGCTCTGTGACCCCTGCAATGCCAACCCTCCACCCCTTCCCATGACCTGATCGCTGGCCCCCCGACTATTCCCAGGCCCACTCACCCCTCCCCTCCCGGTCCACCCCGATGTCTCCAGCCCCCACTCTGACTCTCCCCCCAAACCGCCCAGCAGGCTGACCCACCCCCGGCTGACCCCACCACCCCTCCCCCCGCCCCGCCAGCCCGTCCCGATATCTGGCCTCCCTCCTTCCCCAAATGATCCCCAGGCAGGGTGGCAGTATGCTAAATACTATTTAAATGCTGACCCCGCCTCCCCACCGATTTCTGGCACGGTGCAGACGCCATCGGAAATCCCTGCCTGGGAGATGCAAGCGCGGCGCAAACGCTCAAGGGAATTCCGCGAATCGGCCGACACATGTTTCTCCCGGCCTGCTGCACTAAAACATGGGAGAATCGCGGCCAAACAATTTGCATCCTACTGCAATAACATCACCGGTCTTGAGACAATCCGAGGAACTCATATGAATACAATTCATCTTCATATTTAAAATCTGCTGTCTGTGTGGAGTAGGGTGGCACAATGGCACAGTGGTTAGGACTGCTGCCTCACAGCGCCAGAGTCCCGGGTTCAATTCTGCCTCGGGTCTCTATCTGTGTGGAGTTTGCACATTCTCCCCGTGTCTGCATGGGTTTCCTCTGGTGCTCCAGTTTCACTCCCACAGTCCAAAGATGTGCGGGCTAAGTTGATTGGCCATGCTGAATTGCCCCTCAGAGGGATTAGCAGGGTAAACTTTTGGGGCTACAGGAATAGGACCTGGGTGGGATTGCTGTCGGCGCAGGCTCGAAGGGCTGAATGGCCTCCTTCTGCACTGTGGGGATTCTATGATTCTACGATTCTAATTATTTGTCGATGTCTGATGGGTAAAAGAAGGTATCATCGCTTTTGACTAAAATAGGCAATTTGTAAGAAATTTTTATGACAGGTGGCTTCTATTGCGATTCTTGAGCTCGATTTCCCAGACTGTTCCATGATATTTTAGTTTGTTTCATTGTTTTGGATGGCATGGTTGCACAGTGGTTAGCACTGCTGCCTCACAGCACCAAGGACCTAGGTTCGGTTCCTTCCTTGGGTCACTGTGCAGAGTCTGCATGTTCTCCCCATGTCTGCGTGGGTTTCTTCTGGGTGCTCTGGTTTCCTCACACAGTCTGAAATACATGTTGATTAATTGCATTGGCTATACTAAATTCTCCCTCAGTGTACCCAAACAGGTGCTGGAGTGTGGCAACTAGGGGATTTTCATGGTAACTTCATTGCAGTGTTAATGTAAGCCTACTTATGGCACTAATAAATCAATAAACTTTAAACTGAAATGATTGAAGTAATAGTCAATATCTTATTCTCGTTGTGCCCTTTACAGTAGTCTAGCAATCTATTCAGTTGAAGGGCAGTTCAGGTTGGGCAACCTGTTACACACATTAACCAAAAGACAAAATGCTGGAATATCTCAGCAGGTCTGGCAGCATCTGTAAGGAACCTGCTGAGATTTTCCATCATTTTCCCTTTTGGTTTCTTACAGATGCTGCCAGACCTGCTGAGATTTTCCAGCGTTTTCTGTTTTGGTTTCAGATTCCAGCATCCGCAGTAATTTGCTTTTATCCTGTTTCACACTTTGCTGAATAATATTTTAGTCAGTAAATTGCACATTTGCCGGGAACATGTTTTCCCCCAGTGTAGTGATGAACCCATCTATTAATTAATTGAATCAATGACAGACACTCCCACCTCAGTGTTCCTGCTGCAAGCCTCGAACACGTATTGGGAAACTGTGCACCCTCCAGCCAGTCTGTGACTTTTCTTCCATTGAAAGAAATGTTTATGAAATGATGGACTCAGGGTGCACAGTTTTCCAATCTGCACTGCAACAACGTGGAACCTAACCAACCCCCACAACGTGGAAATTCTCAACTTGAATTCCTGGGCTTTTTTTCCCCTTGCTTTAGACCAAGGCATTGGCAGAAACAGCGGTAGGCTTGAAATTCAATTGCTTGGCAGAAACTCCATGCAATTTGTCTAAACATCTGAATCTGGCCATTTCTCTGGTTGGTCCAACAGATTGATGGCAGAAACCTAGCCAGAGCCCACTTGTTAGACACATCACTTCATAATAAATTCAGCATTTGTCAGGAACATGTTATCACTATTTTTCTCACAGATTGTGCCCTCCCTGCTACAAAGTGAACCAATAATACAATATTTCAAACTTTATTGCTGAAACTGAATTTGAATCTTTTTTCTTTATTCTTTCATGGGATATGGGTGCCCCTGGTGAGGGCAGAATTTCTTGCCCATCCTGAATTACCCTTCAACTGAATGGCTTACTAGGCCATTGCAGATGGTGTTAGGAAACCAAAGGTAGTTTTAAATGATTTACATTTGTATTGGTAAACATTAGAAATCAGGTATAGTTTTAAGTGTGTTTAATTTAATGTTTCTGTGTCTGGAAGTATCAAACCTTTCGTTGGATTCATGCTGGACAAAGGTGTTTGTATGTGTGGGGGTTGGTTAGGTTCCAATTGGGTTTGTACTGTGCTTAGAGAGGGCTACAATGTGAAAAATAAATAAATAGTTGTCGCAGAGGCATTGCTTAGCAGCAGGAGGCGTCTTCCCAAAGAGAAGGGCTTTCCTTTGCTATTTGTTTTAACTGGAAGCCAGAGCAGTTAGAGATATGTACAGAACAAGAAGACAGCTCTCATAGCTCTGCTAGAAGCAGCTCATTTTAGAAGACAAAAGATGGAACATCTCTCTCAGCTTTACTAGAAGGAAAGCCATACAATGGAGTAATGGTCATCTAAAGTCTAGCACAGAACTGCGGAAACTGGGAACATGAACAGATTACTGTTCAATAAAGTCAAAAAGAATTGAAAATACATTGGGTCATGAAAGGCCAGAAGATATCTGCAGTGGTGAGACACTACTAGTGTTTGTGAGCCATTATTTGAAATCATCAAGTGGATCAGTGGCTGGACCTCAGAGTTTGTGAGGAAGCCTTTAAGACAAAGAAATCCTATAAGGGGTTGGTGTAAAATCCTGGACTGGATTCACTGCTAAATGTGGAGTGGAAGCTTGGTTTGAAAGTGACATTTGTAAAACCTGGACTGGAGCTAAATCAGGAGTGCCAGTGGTCCTGACACTCCTCATTATATACACAGCTGAGACTCCCTCATTGAGCAGGCAATCATTACCTCAATCAGGAACTCAAACTCCAAGAAACCAGCCTCATGGAGCCTCGTTAAGGTAATTATACTGTGTGCATTTGTTAAACTAAGGGGAGGAGTAAAGGCATATTGTATACTAATCCAACATTTCATATATGATAATTTTTTAAATCTTGTTAATACTAATTAGCGGCCCTGTGACCCTGTTCCTCCATGTTTTATAAACAAAATAGTAAAATTTTGGTCTTTTAAGCCAGGGTTCCATTCTGGGATCCTCCTATCCAGTTATACCATCAACTGGGATCGTAACAATGGCAATTAACAATTAACCACAATGCCTTGGGTCTGGAGTCACATGTAGGCCGGACTAGGTAAGAATGTCAGATTTCCTTCCCCCAAGAGGCATTAGTGAACCAGAATTTATTTTTAACAACACTCAGTGATGGTTACATTGTCACCATTACTGAGGCTAGCTTTCTTTTCCAGATTTAATAAATTTAAGTTCCTCTAGCTCCTGTGGTGGGATGTGAACTCATGTCTTTGGAGCATTATCCATGGCTTCTAAATTAATAGTGTAGTGACATTACCACAACACCACCCTCTTCCCTCAAACTAATGCATAATGAGTATCACTACAGCTATTAGAGTTTAATGGTGTGTTTCGATTGCGTGTTTGTTTATGCCGTAATAAAATTAAGAAAGCCTTGTGCAGTGATCTATACACAGCAGAATGCTCAGTTGCTGCTATTCACTCCTGGAGCCTGAATATTATACTCACGACAATGATTGATGATGAATAGTGCCTTCTACAGTAGCTGTTGTGTATAATGCTGGCAGTCATAACCCCGGTGGAAATGTCCATCACCACACGGCAGTCCCACCACTGACAGGATCAAATCCAAATGACAATTTTAGATGACAAATCCGCACTAGTAACATTTCGAGATTGAGCGTAATCCTGTTATATGTCAGAAAGAAAGAATATGATCTTACATTACTGAGCCTTTCCTGCACCATGATCGGACCTTCATGTGCGGCTTCATAGGGTCATACAGTGCTTTGCCTGTATAGTGTGCAAGAAACAATACCTTGTACTGTATACTAACACATGTAACAATAATCAATCAATCAATCAACCAGTTTTAGGCGATGTGCTTTACTGGCAGAGTGCATCACCTAAACCCCAGGAGGATTGACCAGTGGGCGGGGGCAAGGGCAGGAAGAGGGGGGTGAGGGAAAGAGAGTAGGAATGGGACAAACAAGGCCTTACTGTGGCCTCTGGAAGTACGGTAGAGCTGGAAGAAGAACAGAATATAACAGAAATGTTTTCTTCATGTTTACAGTGTGAGCCACTGGCTAAGCTGTGCCCAATTCCTGAAAACCTGCCCCAGGTCATTCGAAGGTCTTTAAAAAATCATTAGGTCACAGGTTGGAAAGAAGGCGAGCATCTCTATTGGGTGACCTCTCTGAAAGATACGTCGATCTGATTGGGAAGTGGAGGGGAGGTGGGACGCGGGACATCACAACCTGAAATTGGTCCTTCTTGCGGCTATTTCCCCCCATATAAAATGGCCACAGTGATAAGCAACCTCTACCCCAGGAATATCAGGAAAAATCTAAAAAATGGAATGAAGTCTTTACATCGTCCTTCCTGGCTTCTCGAACATGACCTTCTGCTTAAGATGAGGCGAGAAATAGAGAGAGGTTTCCCCATGTCTGCATGGATTTCCTTCAGGTGCTCCAGTTTCCTCCCAAACACATGCAAGTTAGGTGAATTGGCCATGCTAGATTGTCCCTTAGTGTCAGGGTAACTACTAGGGGTTACAGAAATAGGGCCCGTATGGGAATATTGTCATTGCAGGCTCGATGGGCTGAATGATCTCCTTCTGCACTGTAGGGATTCTATGATTCTATGTAGATGCAAGAGATTGTTAAAGTTTAATGGGCACAGAATTACCCTTGTTAATTCTCCAGGTTCCTTTTGCATGCTTTTGCAATGTGGCTCAATGCAACAAAGGTTCACTCATTGTTTGGAATGGATTTGATTTGATTTGATTTATTGTTGTCACATGTATTAACATACAGTGAAAAGTATTGTTTCTTGCACGCTATACAGACAAAACATACTGTTCATATAGAAGGAAACTAGAGAGTGCAGAATGTAGTGTTACAGTTACAGCTAGGGTATAGAGAAAGATCAACTTAATGCAAGGTAAGTCCATTCAAAAGTCTGACAGCATAGAACATAGAACATAGAACAGTACAGCACAGAACAGGCTCTTCGGCCCACGATGTTGTGCCGAGCTTTATCTGAAACCAAGATCAAGCTATCCCACTCCCTATCATCCTGGTGTGCTCCATGTGCCTATCCAATAACCGCTTAAATGTTTCTAAAGTGTCTGACTCCACTATCACTGCAGGCAGTCCATTCCACACCCCAACCACTCTCTGCGTAAAGAACCTACCTCTGATATCCGTCCTGTATCTCCCACCACGAACCCTATAGTTATGCCCCCTTGTAATAGCTCCATCCACCCG
Organism: Mustelus asterias; assembly: GCF_964213995.1. NCBI lineage: Eukaryota > Metazoa > Chordata > Chondrichthyes > Carcharhiniformes > Triakidae > Mustelus > Mustelus asterias. Next base: position 22,181,305 of record NC_135807.1, read on the forward strand.
AGGAAATAGTCTTTGAACGTTCACTCTATCTATCCCCTTCATCATTTTATACACCTCTATTAAGTCTCCCCTCAGCCTCCTCCGCTCCAGAGAGAACAGCCCTAGCTCCCTCAACCTTTCCTCATATGACCTACCCTCCAAACCAGGCAGCATCCTGGTAAATCTCCTCTGCACTCTTTCCAGCGCTTCCACATCCTTCTTATAGTGAGGTGACCAGAACTGCACACAATATTCCAAATGTGGTCTCACCAAGGTCCTGTACAGTTGCAGCATAACCCCACGGCTCTTAAACTCCAACCCCCAGGGAAGCAGCAGGGAAGAAGCTGTTCTTGAGTCGGTTGGTACGTGACCTCAGACTTTTGTATCTTTTTCCTGAAGGAAGAAGGTGAAAGAGAGAATGTCCGGGGTGCGTGGGGTCCTTAATTATGCTGGCTGCTTTGCCGAGGCAGCGGGAAGTGTAGACAGAGTCAATGGATGGGAAGCTGGTTTGCATGATGGATTGGTCTACAGATACAACCTTTTGCCGTTCCTTGCGGTCTTTGGGCAGAGCAGGAGCCATACCAAGCTGTGATACAACCAGAAAGAATGCTTTCTATGGTGCATCTGTAAACGTTGCTGAGAGTCGTAGCTGACATGCCAAATTTCCTTGGTCTTCTGAGAAAGTAGAGGCGTTGGTGGACTTTCTTAACTATAGTGTCGGCATGGGGGGACCAGGACAGGTTGTTGGTGATCTGGACACCTAAAAACACGACAGGTCTTTTTGCTATGTCTGTCTATTTTATTTATTAGTACATTAACTCTGCAACGAAGTTACTGTGACAATCTCGCAGTCGCCACACTCTGGCGCCTGTTTGGGTACACTGAGGGAGAATTTAGCATGGCTAATGCACCTAACCAGCATGACTTTTGGACTGTGGGAGGAAACCAGAGCACCTGGAGGAAACCCATGCAGACACGGGGAGAACGTGTCGACTCTGCACAGACAGTAACCCAAGCAGGGAATCGAGTTCGGTTCCCTGGCATTATGAGACAGCAGTGCTAACCACTGAGCCACCGTGCCGCCCTTTATCTGACTTGATAGTGCTGATATAGTATTTTATTTTAGGTATTAATCATGCCCCCCTCCCTGTTTGCTCTTGCATCAATAGATGCAGTAAGTCGTAAGAGATGTGACCACCAGAATATCGCACACTATACTGAACACTTTCATCTGTATCTTTATCCTTTATCTTTGATTCAACAACCTGTAATTTAAAAGACATGCTTATAGCTTACTCTCAATTTCTGACTGAGCTATGAATCAGTCATGCAAATCCCTATTCATCTCAAGCGAAATGCTGCAAATAAAATTCAATCTTCAATATGTACCAAACCATTACATTTATGGTATCTTTTGTTGGATAAGACAAGACTCTTTTTCTCCTGACAGTCAGGCCTTGTTTGAGAAGCCGCTTTGACTGATCTATTGTTTAAATGGATTTTAGACACCAACACCTCATAAACCTATAACTCCAAAGATGTGTGGGCTAGGTGGATTGCCCAAGCTAAATTGCCCCTTAATGCCAGGAGAATTAGCAGTGTAAATATGTGGGGTTACAGGAATTGTTGTTGGTGCAGGTTCAATGGGCCAAATGGTTTCCTTCTGCACTGTAGGGATTCTTCTATTCTATGAATTACATCCAAACAATCCTCATTTTTTCAAACAAAGAATTCAATGTTAATCATGGACACAATGTTCTTGCCATTCAACCTGCACTCATTTCCTCACTTATATGAGCCTGCATATTGTGTTAAGTGTTATTCTTGGTGACATGGCGAAGTTTCTACAGCCACTTGACATTTCTTTCAACTGCTGTCTTAAGGCTGAACTTCTGAAGATTTGGAAAAGTTGGATGTCTACAGGGGAACATAGTTTCACGTGCACGGGACATATACGATGTGCCTCCAATGCTGACCTGACCCGAATGGATTAAGAATGTATGGGATAGTATTCTTGAAGAGGCGATTATGAACAGATTCATCAAAGCTGGGGTTATCCACAGACTAGAGACTCAGCCATGACACAGGGGATGAAGAGACGATCACTCCTGCCCTCAGCCCCGAGCTAACGGCAAACTTCCAAACACAGAGGATGGAGAATTCAAGAGCTTCTCGATGTAGAGTGAACTTTGCTGCAGGTGTTCGTAGTCAGTGATTTGTGAGCTCATGCACGGTTTCTCAGCTGTTTTGGGAATTCCAATTATAACAAGGTTGTGGTGGACCTCAGTTGTGCCTTTGTCCTATATGGACCACCGTTGTGTGTGTTTGTCCTACCTGGACACATCCCCTTCCAGTTTGGTTCCTCCCCTCAGCACCTAGTATAAAGGTGGCTGTCTCCTCCCCCTTGTTCAGTCCAGGTCGGTTAATTGTTGGGATCTGCTCCTGATTCTGTTGTGAATAAAAGCCTACACTTATATTGGCATATCGGTAGTCTTTCGCCTTATTGATAGCGCATCAATTTTATTCACAACAGTTACTAGTATGGAGCAGTTTCTAAAACCCGACAAGTTAGCATTAGACCCTCAAGAGGTTGGAGCCTCTGATAAATTTGATCATTGGTTGGACTGCTTCGAAGCATTCGTCGACACCGCTATGGCCATCGACACCGACGCTGCTAAACTCCACGTGCTCCGCGCCCGGGTAAGCGAAACTGTCTATGGAATCTTCCGGGACGCTGCTACTTACGCGGACGCTATCGAACTCCTAAAAGGGCAGTTCCGAAAGAGCCCTAACGTGGTTTACGCCAGACACCTCCTAACTACCCGCAAACAGCAGCCAGGAGAATCGTGCGCCCAATTTCTGCGCGCCCTGCGAGTCCTCGCCCGAGCATGCGACTGTAAGGCTGTTTCAGCAGCTCAGAACACGGAGGATCTGATCCGCGATGCCTACGTTGCGGGCATTGAGTCTACATACATCCAGCAGCGTCTGCTGGAACAAGATGACCTAGACCTCCGGAAAACGGCCACGATGGCTGAAACGTTAGAAGCAGCCTCCCATAATCTCGGGTCTTACCTTGGATCCCGTTCCACCGACGGCTCCACTGCGACGGCTGCTCCAGCAGGGCCCAAATGTTACTTTTGTGGCCTCCCTAAGCACCCTCGGCGTCACTGCCCGGCAAAGGACGCGATTTGCTCCGGATGCGGTAAGCTAGGCCACTTTGTTAAAGTCTGCAGAGCAAAGCCGCTTCTGAAGACTCGTGGAGCCATGTGTGCTCCGAGGGCGCGGCCATCTTTGATGCAGGCGGCGGCTGCGCGCGAATCGCCATCTTGGATGCGGTCACCGGAATTGCGGGAATCGCCATCTTTGATGTGGTCACCGGAAGTGCGGGAGTCGCCATCTTTGAGGCTGGCATCAAGGCAAGCTGAGCAGGAAGCTTCATCCGTGACGTCATCAGACGGCGACGAAGATGGATTCTTCTTTAATTCAACAGTGGCATCGATTTGCCTGGACCAGTCGCAGCCACATCAACTCTCCAAGTCCATAATGGAGATCAAGGTAAATGGTTATGCAGAAAACTGCCTGTTTGACTGTGGGAGCACGGAAAGTTTTATACACCCTCGCACAGTGCGTCAATATGCCCTTCCCGTGCGACCCTGGAGCCAGACCATCTCCATGGCCTCGAATTCTCACTCAGTGGAGGTCCACGGGTGCTGCTTGGTGACGCTGACGGTACAGGGCACAGTCTACGAGCGTTTTCGGCTCCTCGTGCTGCTGCGACTCTGCGCAGCTGTACTGCTGGGGTTAGATTTCCTCAGCCATCATAGAAGCGTCATCCTGCAGTACGATGGCCCTTATCCCCCGCTCTCCGTCTGCAAGGCGCCGTCACGGCAGCGCCCCTCGCGCACCACCTGCAGTCTCTCGACCCTCAAGATCACCCCCCCCCCCGTTATTTGATAACCTCACCCCGGATTGTAGGCCTATAGCCACCAAGAGTAGGCGCTATAGTGCGGATGACCGGGCCTTCATTCGGTCCGAGGTACAACGTTTGCTCCAGGAAGGGATTATCCAGGCCAGCACCAGCCCCTGGAGGGCGCAAGTGGTCGTAGTTAAATCGGGGGAGAAACACCGCATGGTGATTGACTACAGCCAGACCATAAACAGGTATACCCAACTAGATGCATATCCTCTTCCCCGTATCGCGGACATAGTCAACCACATCGCGCACTATAGGGTTTTTTCAACGATCGATTTGAAATCGGCTTACCACCAGCTCCCTATCCGCTCGGAGGATCGCCCATACACTGCCTTTGAGGCGGATGGCCGCCTCTACCAGTTCCTCCGAGTCCCCTTTGGTGTCACCAATGGGGTCTCAGTCTTCCAACGGGCCATGGATCAAATGGTGGACCAGCACGGACTACGGGCCACTTTCCCGTATCTGGATAACGTCACCATCTGCGGCCATGACCTGCAGGACCATGATGCCAACCTACAAAAATTCCTTCGTACGGCCACTCTCCTGAACCTCACATACAATGAGGCGAAGTGTGTTTTCCGGACACGCCGCCTCGCCATCCTTGGGTACGTGATAGAAAATGGTGTCCTTGGCCCCGACCCAGCCCGTATGCGTCCCCTTATGCAGCTTCCCCTCCCTACTACCCTCAAAGCACTGAGGAGATGCCTGGGCTTCTTCTCCTATTATGCCCAGTGGGTTCCCCGTTACGCAGATAAAGCCCGTCCGCTCCTAAAATCGACCTCTTTTCCCCTGGCGGAGGAGGCCTGTCGGGCCTTCGATGATATCAAAGCGGACATCGCGAAGTCCGCGATGCACGCTGTGGACGAATCCATCCCATTCCAAGTGGAAAGTGATGCGTCTGACTTTGCCCTAGCTGCCACCCTTAACCAGAGGGGCCGTCCGGTGGCCTTCTTTTCCCGGACCTTACAAGGCCCTGAGATTCGACACTCCTCGGTCGAGAAGGAGGCCCAGGCCATCGTGGAAGCCGTCCGGTACTGGCGCCATTATCTCGCGGGCCAACGATTCACCTTAATTACGGACCAGCGGTCAGTTGCCTTCCTGTTTAACACCAGGCAAAAGGGCAAGATTAAGAATGACAAGATCTTGCGGTGGAGGATTGAGCTCTCCACCTACAGATATGACATCATGTACCGGCCTGGGAAGCTCAATGAGCCCCCAGACGCCCTGTCCCGTGGATCATGTGCCAGTGCCCAACTAGACCAGCTACAGTCCCTCCATAACGACCTCTGTCACCCGGGTGTCACCAGATTTTTCCATTTTGTCAAGTCCCGTAACCTGCCCTTCTCCCTTGAGGAAGTCCGGACGATTACCAGGCAATGCAGGGTCTGCGCTGAGTGCAAACCGCAGTTCTACCGGCCAGGTAGGGCGCACCTTGTAAAGGCCACTCGCGCGTTCGAGCGCCTTAGTGTTGATTATAAAGGCCCCCTCCCCTCCTCTAACCGCAATGTTTATTTCCTGAATATCATTGACGAATACTCACGTTTCCCTTTTGCCTTCCCCTGCTCGGACATGACCACGGCTACAGTGATTCGGACCCTGAACAAGCTCTTCACCCTGTTCGGCTTCCCAGCCTATATTCATAGCGACCGTGGGTCCTCTTTCATGAGTGACGAGCTGAGGCAGTACCTGCTCGCCAAAGGCGTTGCCTCCAGCCGCACCACTAGCTATAACCCCTGGGGCAATGGTCAAGTAGAGCGGGAGAACGCAACCGTCTGGAAGGCCGTTCTATTAGCGTTACGGTCTAGGGGCCTTCCAGTCAGCCGTTGGCAAGACGTCCTTCCGGACGCATTACATTCCATTAGGTCACTCTTGTGCACAGCGACCAATACGACCCCTCACGAGCGGATGTTTTCGTTTCCCAGGAAGTCCTCCTCGGGTACTTCGCTCCCGGATTGGCTGATGTCCCCGGGACCCGTCCTGCTTCGGAAGCATGTCCGGACCCATAAGGCAGATCCCTTGGTCGAGGAGGTCCAATTGCTCCATGCTAATCCCCAATATGCTTATGTAGCGTACCCTGATGGGCGGGAGGACACGGTTTCTGTCCGTGACTTGGCACCCGCGGGTGCCCCGGAGGTCACCACGTCCTTCCGCCCCACGGTCCCTGGTGTTGTCCACTCGGAGACTGCTACGCCTCTTCCTCCCTCAGTCCCTGTCCCCAATGTAGTGTGCCCAGAGCCTGTTGCAGCCCCCCACCCCCCAGCTCCGGTTCCCACTGTTCCCCATACGCCACCAGGGCCACTGCTCATTCCTCTCGCCCCTATGTACAGCTCGCTTGAGTCGCCGGAGCCGTCGCCACGCAGTACCCGACGACTGGACGGGACGACGGATCGGTCCGCTTCACACCACCCAGCGCCTTCTCTCGACGCTCACTGTACGGAGCCTGGGCCGACATCGCTCCCTGCTCGGACGACTCTGCGACCTGCACTACGACGATCGCGACGATGGATCAAGCCACCGGTTCGTCTGGACTTGTGATATTGTTTCCGCTTCACCCCCGTGTTGTTTTTTTAAAAGGAAGGGGTGAATGTGGTGGACCTCAGTTGTGCCTTTGTCCTATATGGACCACCGTTGTGTGTGTTTGTCATACCTGGACACATCCCCTTCCAGTTTGGTTCCTCCCCTCAGCACCTAGTATAAAGGTGGCTGTCTCCTCCCCCTTGTTCAGTCCAGGTCGGTTAATTGTTGGGATCTGCTCCTGATTCTGTTGTGAATAAAAGCCTACACTTATATTGGCATATCGGTAGTCTTTCGCCTTATTGATAGCACATCAAAGGTTATGGTGAGCCAGATATAGATTTGCCAAAAAAAAAGGTGTTGTATGATTTATTGTTTTTTTGATGAAGGTACGAATGAAAGAGATTTGAATTCAACTGTTTTTTTACTGGTCAGAGGCGGACAATGAACCAAACAGCGACGCAGTGAGGGGCCCCAGCCAATGGAGGGCCCTCAAACTGCAAGGTGGTTGTGGGATTACCAATCAGAGCCTGGTAACTGAATTTGCTGACAGGCTCAGTTGAATTTATTGAGCCTATCAGCAGGCAATGGGAAAACAACATTGGGATCTGATTGGTGGAGATCATTAAGAGTGGGAAAATACTATCTGTCCCTGTTGAGAGGTGCTGGTGATTTGAGAGCAATTTGGACGCATCTCCTGACCATCTGGTCTGAAATTTCTGAACCTCTTTCTGTTCGTAAAGCAGCAGTCTTCCAACGACATTCATGCAGGCAACCTGAGGCAACAGTGAGGTCGCTGACCTTACATCGGATGTACGGCCTGCAAGGCCTTCAGTGAGGACCGAGGAACAGCTGCCTAGACCTCCAGGCCAGCTCTGAGGGAGGGAGGATGTGACCAACCGACCGACCAACCAACTAACAAAAGAAAGAGCAGAGGCCGGGCCAGATAAAGCCAGAGCCAGAAGCAGCATGCTGGGTCATTGAGGCTCAGTGATTAGCACTGTTACCTCACAACGCCAGGAACCTGGGCTCGATTCCCAGCTCGGGTCACTGTCTGTGTGGAGTTTGCACATTCTCCCTGTGTCTGCGTGGGTTTCCTCCGGGTGCTCCGGTTTCCTCCCACAGTCTGAAAGATGTGCTGGTTAGGTGCATTGACCCGAATAGGTGCCGGAATGTGTAGGGGAATTTCACAGTAACTTCATTGCAGTGTTAATGTAAGCCTTATTTGTGACTAATAAATAAACTTTAACTTTAACTTTTTACTCAAGCAAGAGGTGAGCAGTCAGTGTTAGAATGTAGCCAATGATAACATTGGATCTGCTGTAGTGACCAATGGTAACATGCTGTAAGGGTCAGCTGACCCGGTAAATTATGTAACCAATGACAAAATGATGTGGTGGTCAGCTGATTCAGTATAAATAAGAAGCTGCTGGGATTTGCGGGAGCTTGGAATGGCCCAGGGTGAGGCCTCAAGTGTTGGAGTAATAATGTTTCTTTATTAAATCTTTTTCTTTGATTCATAAGTTTTGTCTCATTTTATTGGCTGTAACTGAAGAGTTTCTTCTGCTGGATCAACAGTCGTCACCAGGAGGCGTGAGGGCCAGGCAGGCGCCAGCCTACCGGTGTTGACTTGACCTGAGGCCAGGGCTGAGAGTGAGAGAACCGGGTGGCAACTGGACCGGCGAGTGCAGAGGCCAGGCCAAATAGCCAGCTGAAGCAGCCAAATAGCAAGTGAACCACCAGAACATCAATGAGTGAGGCCACCGAGGGGAGCAATTACAACAGGGGTGACTTGACCCTGAGGCCATGGTTCAGGAGGGCAAAGAAGCCACGTCAATAGTGGGGGGGTGGGGGGGGGTGGGGGGTGGGGGAGGGGGGTGGGGGGTGGGGGGGGGGTGGGGGAGGGGTGGGGGGGCGTGTGATGTCACGGGGTGGGGGGGGGCAGGGCACGGAGGCAGAGCATGTGCCCCCAAAAGTGTAAGTCTGCCTCTGGCTCTGGTTCTATAAACTATTTCATAGTTCAGAAAAATCAGAAATACAATCAGTTTGATTTAAACTCCGAAAACTACAGTAACTAGATACAATCGACAGCATAGAAACAGCTCAAACAGTCCACACTGGTGTTAATGATCCACCCCTCCAATTCATTGAATTGAATTTCAACAGGAAAAATTCACAGAAATGATTCCAGGAATGAGTGACTTTAATTACGGGGATAGATTGAATAACCTTGGGGTTATTCTCCATAAAAAAGAGAAGGCTGAGAGGAGCTTAAATGAATGTATTCAAAATCAAAAGGAGGTCCAGACAGAGTAGATAGCAAAATCGAAAGAACACAGAGGGCTGTGGAGGCCAGGTCATTGAGTGTCTTTATGACAGATAGATAGGTTTTTGATCAATAAGGGGATCAAGGGTTACGGGGAGAAGGCAGGAGAATGGGGATGAGAATCATATCAGCCATGATTAAATGGGACAGCAGACTTGATGGGCTGAATGGCCTAATTCTGCTCCTATATCTTATGGTCTCATGGTCTTATTTAGGGCAATTGGCAAGATGAGGAGAATTTTCTTTTTCATATACTGCATGTGGTTTAATCTGAAATACACTGCCTGAAGTCTGATGGAGGCAGATTTAGTTGTGGCTTACAAGAGGGTGTTGTATAAGCGTGTGAAGGAAATAAAAAACAGGGGTTCGGGGAAACAGTAGGGAAGTGAGACTAGAATTTGCTCTTCCAGAGAACTGATACATGCTTCACGGGTGGAATGACTTCCTTGCTCTAACAATTATTTGATTCTATAATGATATGAATCATATCAGCCTGACCTTCTATTCCTTTCTCACTCATTGATGTATCTTCCTTCCCCCAATGTGTCAGACATTCTCTGAGTAAAGAAGTTTCTCCTCAATTCCCTGTTAGATTTATTGGTAATTATCCAATGTTTATGATCTATTGGCTGCTAATGAAAGGTTGCTGAACAGGAATGTTAGGCGAGATTTTCCTCCCTTGCAGCCACGTGTTTCCTGCCAGCGGACGGTGCTGCGTGGTCTACTAGTGGTGGGGTTCTCTAATCCTGCCTCTGTCAATGGGAATTCCCATTGATGTAACCCCATGCTGGCTGGAAACCCACGAGTGGGGGTGCACTGCCAGCAGGACCAGAGAATCCCGCCAGCATGAACGGCTGGAGAATTCTGGCCGTTAACTATGTTTCCCTCTCCACAGATGCTGTCGGATCTGCTGAGATTTTCCTGCAGTTTCTGTTTTTAGTTCTGGCCAATTACTGCCCAATAGGCTTACTCTCAATTATCAGTAACGTGATGGAAGGGGTTATCAACATTGCTGTCCGGTAGTGTGGAAATTAAAATGCTTAGGTTTTTAAAAAAATCATACCTTCTCTGTAACAGCGTGTGAGAATGTTATTATTTGCAGACTTTCAAGGGAGCCTGTCTACTTTGGATTAATCTTTTCCTTGTCTGGGCCTCAAAACATTCTGCTTTTTGAGCTTCATCGGAGGGTGAACAAACCAGATTTTTTTCCATAACAAATACCAAAGGCGAGATATGGGGATATGCAATGCAAATGAAGGATTAGCAGAAGTTAATTTTTCATCGAATGAGAAAGGGCAAAAAGCCAGGATTTAATTAGCAAATATGTCTGTCAATGAAAGATATGAAAAATCTCTTATTCCTCATATGCTGTAATTGACTATAACTGCTGAGCTGTTTCTCTGTAACTTCAGAACTACTCCAGCCATTTCAATGGAGGGACAGGGAGTTCTCCTTGTGCACAAGTAATTAAAGAACTTGCATTGGATGCATGGTGCTCAGCGCTGTTTGTGTTAAAAGTCGACTAAGTGTGCCTAAGATTGCTGGTACCCAAGGATCTCTGACACAAGTATTTTCTTGCGGTATTTTCTGTTTTGATTTCAGGTCTCCAGCATCAGCAACATTTTGCTTTGAATAATTAGAGAGAAAATGGAGTTAATGTCTCGAGACTGCATGACCCTTCTCCAGAGTGAGAGAGGGAAAGTTGTGATTATATGTTAGAGGGGCTGGAATAGCTGGAATCATGATTAGTAGGAGCTGGGAGAGATTGCAGCAAAGATGTAGCAAAACTGAAGAACAAGTAACAGATGGCCCAGTCGGGGAGGCAGAGGGAGGGTTTTTACAAAGGAACCAAAACTATTCGGGAGATCGAAAAAGATAAAGATGGAGGAGAAAAGTCACAGTCCAAAGTTGTTGAACTCAACATTGAGTCCTGAGGGTTGTAAATGCCTTATAGGAAGATGAGGTTCTGCTCCTCCAGTCTGTGTTGGGCTTTGCTGGAACATCAGAACAGGCGTGTAGGCATGGGAGTAAGGTGCTGAGTTGTAATGGTAAGCAACAGGAAGGTTGGGGTCATGCTTGCGGGCTGAGTGATGGTGTTCCTCCTCCCATGTGGAGGAGGCTGCATTGGGAGCGGCGAATGCAGTAGACCAAACTGAAGGAGGTGCCAGTGAAATGCTGCTTCACCAGAAAGGAGTGTTTGGCCTCGGATAGTGAGGACGTTGGAGGTAACGGGTTAGGTGTTGTGCCTTCTGTGATTGCAAGGGAAGTTGCCATGGGAAGGGGTGAAGGGTTGGGGTCAATGGTTGAGTGGACCTAGGTGTCGAGAGGGGGCAATCACTACGAGATGCTGACAGGGATGTAAGGAGAAGATGTTTTTCCTGGTGGCATTGTGCTGGAGTTGGTGGAAATGGTAGAGGATGATCACTTCAATGCTAGTGGGGTGAAAAATAAGGACAAGGAGCATGGGAGAGAAGACTGAGCTCAGCAGGGTGTTGGCCAGGAGACCAGGAAAATTAATACATCAGCAGCAGCACCCTCACTATATGGACGATCTGGAGGAGGAGACCGAGTGTAGGGTAGCAAAGTTTGCGGATGACACAAAGATGAGTGGGAAAGCGAATTGCGTGGAGGATGCGGAAAGTCTGCAGAGAGATTTGGATAGGCTAAGTGAGTGGGCGAGGATCTGGCAGATGGAGTTTAACGTTGACAAGTGTGAGGTTATCCACTTTGGAAGGAATAATAGTAAAATGGACTGTTATTTAAATGATGAAAAATTACAACATGCTACTGTGCAGAGGGACCTGGGGGTCCTTGTGCATGAATCGCAAAAACTCAGTTTGCAGGTGCAGCAGGTGATCAAAAAGGCAAATGGAATGTTGGCCTTTATCGCGAAGGGGATGGAGTATAAAAGCAGGGAGGTCTTGCTGCAATTGTACAAGGTACTGGTGAGGCCGCAACTAGAGTACTGTGTGCAAGTTTGGTCCCCTTATTTGCGAAAGGATATATTGGCCTTGGAGGGAGTACAGAGAAGGTTCACCAGGTTGATACCGGAGATGAGGGGGTTAGCTTATGAGGAGAGATTGAGTAGATTGAGCCTGTACTTGTTGGAGTTTAGAAGGCTGAGGGGAGATCTTATAGAGACATATAAGATAATGAAGGGGCTAGACAGGGTAGAGGCAGAGAGATTATTTCCACTTAGAAAGGAAACAAGAACTAGAGGACACAGCCTCAAAATAAGGGGGAGTCAGTTTAGAACAGAGTTGAGGAGGAACTTCTTCTCTCAGAGGGTAGTGAATCTCTGGAATTCTCTGCCCATTGAAGCAGTGGAGGCTACCTCGTTAAATATGTTTAAGTCACAGGTAGATAGATTTCTGATCAATAAGGGAATTAAGGGTTATGGGGAGCGGGCGGGTAAGTGGAACTAAACCACTATCAGATCAGCCATGATCTTATTGAATGGTGGGGCAGGCTCGAGGGGCTAGATGGCCTACTCCTGCTCCTATTTCTTATGTTCTTATGTTCTTATAGCCTGGCTGTCTCTGCATATACATGAAATAGATAGCGCATACAAAGGTAGATGTTTCACTATATCTATCACAGCTGAATGTCCTTGCTAACAGCACCAAAACTGTAATAAAGGCATGATTAAGTGACCATTGTCTGAATGGACATTCCATCCATCTACCACTAAAGATTATGACATTACCGATAGGACGCAATTAAACAATTATTGTCTTGGGCCTACCTCTTTGTATCATATGTGAATAATATACCAGTGTGTGTGACTGGAAACAATTATCATTCCTAGAAGTTGTAAGAAATGCTCTATAAAAAAAGCTAACTATACACAATTGAGCAGAGCAGACTGAAGAAGCCCTAGGAATTCTCCAGTTCTCTTCTCCTTATCGATCGGAAGGCAATAAAGGTTCGATCACTCGTGAACGCTGTGTTTGAAAACCTTTTTAGCTCCGACAAGGAGACCTTATCATGGTCTGGGAGGGAGTGGAAGGGGTGAATGCAGAGGTGATAACTGATGGGTGATGCTGCTAATTTGCCTTGTAGTCACCATTTATAGTGTTTGGGAGGTTATTTGAGGTAAAAAAAAGTAACCAGGAATGCAAATGAAGGGAATTAGTGTTAGGTCCACGTGCCTTTGCCGAACAACCTTTGGTTAATAATTTTCAGGCTTCATTTTCACAGCTAAAGTATAATTTCAGGCATTGACCCCAGTTGGTGTTGTATTGATCTCACATGGCATTGAACTGAAAACAGAAAAAAAGCCTTTATTTCTGGTATTTCACCTTGATCCACGTTGCTTTTTCAAGTATCTATTTCTCAATGCAATACTGCAATCTGTTGCATCTCGTAATGTGAATAGAGGATAGCTCTGGTCAATCTGAAGGATAACACATATCAATTGTTCTGTTACATCGACATTCTGCAGCACAGCTCATTATTACTCCTCATTCTTAACTCTTTATTCTAGTTTTTTTTAGGTTTATTTATTCGTGTCACAAATAGGCTGATATTAACACTGCAATGAAGTTACTGTGAAAATCTCCAAGCTGCCACACTCCAGCGCCTGTTCGGATACACTGAAGGAGAGTTTAACATGGCCAATGCACCTAATCAACACGTCTTTCGGACTGTGGGAGGAAACCGGAGCACCCGGAGGAGACACAGGGAGAACACATAGAGAGTGACCCAAGCTGGGAATCGAACCCGGGTCCCTGGCACTGTGAGGCAGCAGTGCTAACCACTGTTCCACTGTACCAGAATGGGGATGGGAGCAGAAAATCTCACCATTTGCCAGTCTTGGATCTTACTAACATGCAGTTCACATTATCATTGTACGTAATGCTGATCATTTATGTGAAAACTCAAAATTAATTTAAGTGCTTTTATACTAAAGAGAAAATATGACATTTTACCAGAAGTTAAATTCTTATAACTAGTAATTATGGAATTGATAATATCCATTGGGGAAAGAGTTCCAACATGCTGCATTTACTGTAAGTGGGTCTCGAGCTTTGTAAACAGCCCACATGAATATTTTCCTCAGCTTTTAGGAATATAGACAATGGGGATAACTTTCTGAGCACAATCTGGCAGGGAGAAAGCTCAGCAGCTGGGTACATACACAGAGGATCATGAGATCACTTTGAGGATATTTTTCAATCCATGATTAAGATGACGTGCTGAGAACTTGGTCAAATCATCGAATTCCTACAGTGCAGAAAGAGGCCATTCGGCCCATTGGGTCTGCACCGACCCTCCGAAAGAGCATCCCACCCAGGCCCTATCTCCATAACCCCACATATTTACCCCGCTAATCCTCTTGACCTGCTAATCTTTGGGCACTAAATGGCAATTTAGCATGTCCATTGCATCTAACCCGCTCATCTTAGAATCTTAGAAACCCTACAGCACAGAAAGAGGCCATTCGGCCCATCGAGTCTGCACCGACCACAATCCCACCCAGGCCCTACCACCATATCCCTACATATTTACCCACTACTCCCTCTAACCTACGGACACTAAGGGCAATTTTAGCATGGCCAATCAACCTAACCCACACATCTTTGGACTGTGGGAGGAAACCGGAGCACCCGGAGGAAACCCACGCAGACATGAGGAGAATGTGCAAACTCCACACAGACAGTGACCCAAGCCGGGAATTGAACCCAGGTCCCTGGAGCTGTGAAGCAGCAGTGCTAACCACTGTGCTACCGTGCCGCCCCTCATCTTTGGAGTGTGGGAGGAAACCAGAGCACCCGGAGGAAACCCAAGCAGACACGGGGAGAAACTCCACACAGATAGTGGCCCGAGGCCGGAATTGAATCCAGGTCTCTGGCGCTGTGAGGCAGCAGTGCTAACCGCTGTGCCACCATGATGCCCTAAATGGTTCCCATCACTATTGCCCATGTGGGAAATGCTTCCTTATGACCGACCTGTGGTTTTTATTCACTTTTCCACTTGGTTTACTGTCTGGAGTGATCAAACTCTCAAAGTTAAACTCAGTTGTGTGGAATGTGGAATCACGGGGTTGAAGATCAGTGGCTCCCCATGGCACTCTGAGCATACACTCGGTGGGAGTGAGATTCCCAGTTCTTGAAGGACATGTTCTGTATGAGGCATTACAATAGCTCCTGCTCCAATTGCCCCATCTCCACAATTCATCCTCATGGCAGATCAGCCATCCTACACCCATTGGAAAGTAAATGGACCCCAGCTGATGTTACTACTGGACTTCATGGAAGAAAAAAAGGCATGGCACGGTGGCACAGTGGTTAGCACTACTGCCTCACAGTGCCAGGGACCCAGGTTCAATTCCTGGCTTGATTTATTTTTCTGTGCGGAGTCTGCACATTCTCCTCGTGTCTGCGTGGGTTTCCTCCGGGTGTTCCAGTTTCCTCCCTCACTCCAAAAGACGTGCATTGTCCATGCTAAATTATCCCTCAGTGTAACCCGAATAGGTGCCGGAGTGTGGCGACTAGGGGATTTTCACAGTGATTTCATTGCAGTGTTAATGTAAGCCTACTTGTGATGCTATTAAATAAATAAACTTTAAAATCCTAGAGTGAAACAAGGCTTGATAGACCCTAACTTTTCATGAACTTTTTTCCATGAAAGGAAATTACTGAACAAATTCACAGGAGTCTGCTTTTAAATTTTAGCACAGAGAATAAAATATTTATTAAAAACAAGAAAAATGAAAAAATATGACTACATCCTTTAAGCATCCCTCTGTAAAATGTCCTTAGGATCTTGAATTCAATAAGACCACTTCTCAATCTTCTGATTTGGCTGAAAAGTTACTTTCTATTCTTTAACTTGTTATTTTGCACGCTTGTGCATGTTGCAAAGGTCGGGATGTGGATTTACTTTAAAAAATATCTTTATATCATTACCTGAGTGGGATTTTTGCTCAATTAAACATAAACGAACCCCTTTGTGTTTTAAACTCAAATATGATAGTAACTTTTAAGGAGCATCTTGACAAATACATGAATAGGATGGGAATTGAGGGATATGGTCCCCGGAAGGGTAGGGGGTTTTAGATCAGACGGGCAGCATGGTCGGTGCAGGCTTGGAGGGCCGAAGGGCCTGTTTCTGTGCTGTAATTTTCTTTGTTCTTTGTTTTTGAATATCTACCAGACTGATTTTTTGCAATAGGTGCATAAATGGTTAAGTACATACATTAACACCTTCATCCTTATAAATCCTCAGGGAAGAAAACCTGTTATGGCCGGACCTGGAGGGGTAGAATAGGGCAGTCAGGTTTAGCTCAGTTAGCTGGACAGCTGGTTAGTGATGCAGAGCGATGCCAACAGCGTTGATTCAATTCCCATGCCAGCTGCAGTTATTCATGAACACCCTGTATTCTCAACCTCGCCCCTTGCCTGATGTGTGGTGATCACCACCAATCAGCCTATGGTCATCTTGGACAATAGTGACTTTGCCTTTTATATACCACTGCCACCAATGATGGAGGGAGTGAATGTTTAAGTGGTGGTTGGATTGCAGATCAAGTGGCTTGCTTACGTGTTGTTGGAATTGCACTCTTTAAGGCAAGTGGAGAGTATTCTATCACACTCCTGACACTCATGACTTGTGTTTGTAGATTGGATAGAATATAAAAAACAGCAAAGAATGAGTAAATGATTGATAAGGAAGGAAAAATAAGAACACAAGAGAAAGGTAGCCTTAAATATAAAGATGGATAGTAAGAATCTACAGATAGTTAAGAAAATCATAGAATCCCTACAGTGCAGAAGGAGGCCATTCAGCCCATCGAGTCTGCACCGACCATAATCCCACTCAGGCTCTATCCCCATTACCCCATGCATTTACCTAGCTAGCCCCCCTGACACTAAGGGCCAATTTAGCATGGCCAATCCACCTAATCTGCACATTTTTGGACTGTGGGAGGAAACCGGAGCACCCGGAGGAAACCCATGCAGACACGGGAAGAATGTGCAAACTCCACACAGACAGTGACCCGAGCCGGGAATCGAATGTGGGTCCCTGGTGATGTGAGGCAGCAGTGCTAGCCACTGTGTCACCGTGCCACCCAGTCCTGTGCCATTCTGCCTGGTATCTGCTGGCTTTCCATCTCAAAATCACAGATACTGGGGGACGAGGCAGGGGGGTGAATTCCTAGCTGTTGCTATTGGAGCAGTGGGGGAGAAAAAGGACAATGGTCCAACATTGATCATGAGGAGGCTTGATGCCCAAGGGCCGACAGATCTGCTCCCTCACACCACAGATACGGCCTGTAAGCTCTTCAGAACATTTTACCATGAGTCTCTTTAAATTAGCCTGCATACACAGACTGGAACTTCATAATTATATACAAACAGGGATTTATTATATACACTTAGCTCAGACCTGATTGTTGACCTTTGGGGTCCCAGAACATCTTCGGCCTGAAGTTGGTGAACCGCCTCTACGTACATAATAAAGTTTAGAGGAGATATGCAAGGCAGGTTTTTTAAACAGAGGGTGGTGAATGTCTGGAACGCACTGCCCGGGGAGGTGGTGGAAGCAGGTACGATAGCGGCATTCAGGGAGCATCTAGACAAATAGGATGGGAATGGAAGGATAAGGACTTTGTAAGTGCATAAGGTTTTAGTTTAGGCAGAGATCATGATTGGCACAGGCTTGGAGGACCGTAGGGCCTGTTCCTGTGCTGCACTGTTCTTTGTACAGTGGTTGTCCACTGGGGTGTTAAATGTGGGCCAGTTGACAACATGGGTGCAGCCTTTCACTGCAGCCTCTATCTAAGGAAATTTGGTATGTCAGCCACAACTCTCACCAACTTTTACAGATGCACCATAGAAAGCATTCTTTCTGGTTGTATCACAGTTTGGTATGGCTCCTGCTCTGCCCAAGACCGCAAGGAACTACAAAAGGTCATGAATGTAGCCCAATCTATCACGCAAACCAGCCTCCCATCCATTGACTCTGTCTACACTTCCCGCTGCCTCGGCAAAGCAGTCAGCATAATTAAGGACCCCACGCACCCCGGATATTCTCCCTTCCACCTTTTTCTTTGGGAAAAAGATACAAAAGCCTGAGATCACGTACCAACCAACTCAAGAACAGCTTCTTCCCTGCTGCTGTCAGACTTTTGAATGGACCTACATTGCATTAAGTTGATCTTTCTCCACACCCTAGCTATGACTGTAACACTACGTCCTCTCATTTCATCTCTATGAACGGTATATTTTGTCTGTATAGCGTGCAAGAAACAATACTTTTCACTGTATGTTAATACATGTGACAATAATAAATCAAATCAAATCAAAATCAAATCTGAATGAACCTCCTTGGAATACCAGCTTCCAATCTGAGGGTTAAAATTTCCCTTTCTAACGACAAAATCCTTCATTTTTATAATGAATTGGAGTTTGCACTTTGCATCCTGTTGTGGTTACCGTCTCCCCTGTTCCCTGCGCTGTCCCCACAGAAACAAATGGCTGGGTAATTATTTTTCTTTATTGCTCGAGTAAAGAGGCTCTTCAAAATCTTTCATCACATTGTTCTTTGTGCACACTGCTGCGAGGCTAATGCTATTTTGTTCTGCTTGCTACAGGTTTTCTCCTTTTCAGACACTTCCATTTCATTTCTGCTATCGAGGTTGGATGGAACGGTACATTATGTATATTATCTCTTCTGATTCCAATTGCTTAATTTTCCTCCCTTCTTCACATGAAAGTGATGACTGAAGCTAGAAGCGGTACTCTTAGCCCTTTGATACATTGCCCAAGTAATTATTCATCGCTCTTGAGTATGAAGCCAGGGGCAGATTATTCAAGCAAAGCTATCAATAGGAAACTACCTACTTTGCCTACGGCAGCCCTTGGATAGGGCATAGCAGTAAGAAATGGAGCAGTCACCGGTGGCATGGTGGCACGGTGGTTAGCACTGCTGCTTCACTGTGCCAGAGACACGGGTTCGATTCCCAGCTTGGGTCACTGTCTGTGTGGAGTCTGCACGTTCTCCCTGTGTCTTGGTGGGTTTCCTCCAGGTGCTCCAGTTTCCTCTCATAGTCCGAAAGACGTGCTGGTTAGGTGCATTGGCCATGCTAAATTCTTCTTCAGTGTACCCGAACAGAAGATAATGTAGGAAAATGTGAAGTTATGCACTTGGGTAGGAAGAATAAAGGAATTGAATATTATTTAAATGGAGAAAGACTGCAGAAGGCTGCAGCCCAGAGGGATTTTTAAAATTCATTCATGGGACATGGGCATTGCTGGCTGGCCAGCATTTATTGCCCACCCCTAGTTGCCCTTGAGAAGGTGGTGGTGAGCTGCCTTCTTGAATCGCTGCAGTCCATGTTCTGTGGGTTAACCCACAATGCAATTGGGGAGGGAATTCCAGGATTTTAACCTAACGACTGTGAAGAAACGGTGATATATTTGCAAGTCAGGACGATGAGCAGCTTGGAGGGGAACTTGCAGGTGGCGGTCTTCCCATTTATCTGCTGCTCTTGTCCTTCTAGATGGAAGTGGGTTTGGAAGATGCTGTCTAAGGATCTTGGTGAATTGCTGCAGTGCATCTTGTAGATAGTACACACTGCTGCTACTTAGCATTGGTGGTGGAGGGAGTGGATATTTTTAGAAGTGGTGCCAATCAAGTGGGCTGCTTTGTCTTGGATGGTGTCAAGCTTCTTGAGTGTTGTTGGAGCAGCACCCATCCAGGCAAGTGGAGAGCATCCCATCACATTCTTGACTTGTGCCTTGTAGACGGGGGATAGGCTTTCGGGAGTCAGCAGGTGAGTTACTCGCCGCAGTGTTCCAAGCCTCTGACCTGCTCTTGTAGCCACTGTGTTTAAGTGGCAAGTCCAGTTGAGTTTCTGGTCAATGATGTAAGTTTCAGGGCAATCCTCCATATTTTAAAAGGACTCAGGAGAAATCTGACAGTTTAAAAGTGGCCAACTCTGGCTGCTGGCTGATAAAAACCTCCCAGAAGGCTCGGCAGGACAAACATAACCTGCCTGTGGACTGTGCTAAGGAAAAGGTGTGAGCCCCCTGAATATGCAAGTGGCCAGAAAGGTAGACACACCAGTGATCTAATCATCAGAAGGACAAAGGGAGATGGAGGCCAGCAGACGAACAGTAAACAGACCAGCTGGGAGACAATGGCCACGGAAATCGACCCATCCACAGAAGACAAGAAGACCCATCCCACTGATGGGATACCGTTCAGGAAGCTCCGGAGGAGCATTAAGAAGACATTAAGATAACGACCCACGGGGGTCAAGGCAGTTCCAGCCTCTTGTGTTTGGACTTGACTCAATTAAACCGAGACTGCCGGTGATCAGAAGCCCATTGACCTTGAAAATCACCTATGGGGGCAGGGAAGTTGGTTGTTAAGTTGGGCGGAAGTTGAGATAAAGAGAGAAGCAGACAAGCAAGACAGAGTCAGACAAGCAGGATGGAGCTCTCTTCCAGAATCGCAAGCTCATGTGCAGAGGTGAAGACCAACAGCAGCCCAGTTCCGACCCTGCACTAAGACATTCGAGCCCACCACAAAGGAACCCCTTTTAGAATTGTGAGTATCCCAGCCAACCTTGTGAAGCTCCCGAGGATAGGATAGAGGTTGAGGCAAGGGGAGGGGTGATGTATTGTAATTTTAAAGTTTAGTAATCTTGTTTTGAACTGTGTAAAGTAAGATTTTACGTTGTACCCGTTAGCATTTCTCCCATAGTGATAGTATAAAGTATAAGTTTTATTCATGTGTGGCGGGGTTTTGGAGAGGTTGATTCTATTGTTAAATAAATCACTGTAAGTTTTGAAACTCGTTTGGAGTCCGTCTTGCCTCTTGTTCTCTCATCAGCGCATTCTGATGAGGTCACAGTTTCAATATCCCTGACCAAAAATCCGGAGTCTAGAACCGAGGGTGATCTGAGCGATTCGAACCCGCTCACTCAAGTGAGACTGCTGGTCAGGAGATAAAAAGGACAGAGTCTCTCTGTTCTCTCTCTTGGAGACCTACTCGCGTGGAGTGGGTGCAGGGTGGCCATTGTCCCACCGACAAGGGAGAGAATCATTCAGGCCTTGGTGGCGGTTCTGGGATGGTTGTGTGATATAAGTATCAGGTTACCGGTCAGGTATAAACGGTGAGTCTGGTTCAGCGCTCTCTCCTGCAGAGTTGCCCCAGTGCGGCATTTCCCGGCCTTTGAAATTTCAAGGCCTGTAAGAGAGAGACACTCGCAGCTATCGGCAGACCCCCAAATACCCGCCTGTAAGTGGAGTAAAGAGAAAGATCCCGCTACAATGGTAGGCCGAAGGATGTTGACAGTGGGGGATTCAGTGATGGTAACACCATTGAATGTCATGGGGTGGTGGTTACATTGTCTCTTATTGGTGATAGTCATTGCCTGGCATTTATGTAGTGTGAATGTTACTTAGGGATCCTCGTGCATAAGTCACAAAAAGCTAACATGCAAGTTAATATTGGCACAGTGGTTAGCAGTTCTATCTCGCAGTGCCAGGGACCCGAGTTCGATTCCAGCTTTGGGTGATTGTCTGTGTGAAGTTTGCACATTCTTCCCATGTCTGCGTGGGTTTCCTCTGAGTGCTCTGGTTTCCTCCCACAATTCAATGAAGTGCAGGTTAGGTGAAACGGCCTTGCTCAATTGCCCCTTAGTGTCCCAAGATGTGTAGGTTAAATGGATTAGCTGTGGTAAATGTGTGGAGTTATAGGGTGGGAGAAAGGGCCTGGAAAGGCACTCTATCAGAGGAAGTCAGTACAAACTCAATGGGCCGAATGGCCTCCTTCTGCACTGTAGGGATCCTGTGATGCTATTCTTTGAATAGGGAAGGCAAATGGAATATTGGCCTTTATTTCAAAGTAAAATGAGTACAAAAAGAGGAAAGTTTTTCTAAAACTAGGCACGAGTTAGACAAGGCACTAGTTAGGCTACACCTGGAATACCGTGCATAGTTTTGGTCCCTTTTTCTGAGGAAACATGTGATGATTTTGGAGGCAGTCCAGAGAGGGTTCACAATGTTGATGCTGGGTATGGAGGAATTTTCTACTGAGGAGAGATTGAGTAGGTTGGGCCTGTATTCATTGGAGTTTAGAAGAATGAGAGGCGACCTTATTGAGGCATATAGGATTCTCAGGGGGCTTGACAGGGTAAATGCTGAGAGGTTGTTTCCCCTTGTGGGACAGTCTAGGACGGCACGGTAGCACAGTGGTTAGCACTACTGCTTCACAGCTCCAGAAACTCGGGTTCGATTCCCGGCTTGGGTCACTGTCTGTGTGGAGTTTGCACATTCTCCCTGTGTCTGCGTGGGTTGCCTCCGGGTACTCCGGTTTCCTCCCACAGTCCAAAGATGTGCGGGTTAAGTTGATTGGCCATGCTAAATTGCCCCTCAGTGTCCCGAGATGAGTAGCTTAGAGGGATTAGCGGGTAAACATGTAGGGATATGGGAATAGGGCCTGGGTGGGATTGTGGTCGGTGCAGACTCGATGGGCCGAATGGCCTCTTTCTGCACTGTAGGGTTTCTATGTTTCTATGTTTCTATATGTTTCTATGACCAGAGGGCCTAATCTCAGAATAAGGGGTCGCTCATTTGAGACAGAGATGAGGAGGAATTTCTTCTCTCGGAGTGTTGTAAATCTGTGGAATTCTTTACTGCAGAGGGCTGTAGAGGCTGAGTCATTAAGTATGTACAAAGCTGAGATACAGTAAGGAGTCTAACAACACCAGGTTAAAGTCCAACAGGTTTCGGAGCGCTGCTCCTTCGTCAGATGGAGTGGAAATCTGCTCTCAAACAGGGCACAGAGACACAAGATCAAGTTACAGAATACTGATTAGAATGCGAATCCCTACAGCCAACCAGGTCTTAAAGATGCAGACAATGTGGGTGGAGGGAGCATTAAGCACAGGTTAAAGAGATGTGTATTGTCTCCAGACAGGACAGCCAGTGAGATTCTGCAAATCCAGCAGGCAAGCTGTGGGGGTTACTGATATTTACTGATATATGGCATTTCCACATCAAAGCTGAGATTGACAGATTTTTAATTAGTAAGTGAATTAAGGGTTATGGGGGATAAAGCAGGAAGGAGAAGTTGAGGATTATGAGTCATGGTCTCAGTGAATGGTGGAGCAGACTCGATAGGCCGAATGACCTCCTTCTGCTCCTCTGATTTATGGGAAAGAGTGGGATTAATTGGATAGCTCTACCAAACAGCTGGAACAGGCACAAAGGGGCACAGTGAGAATGAAGATGGGGGACATTTGCTTCCGTTATTCTGTGACACTGAAAACTGGGAGATAATCACTGATGGCTGTGACCTTTGGAGACTGACTGGAAGGGTATTGAAAGAGGTGATCAGAAATGGGAACCTCATCTGCCCGAGAAGACAGCCCAGAGAAAACATGACCGGTGATTCATTTACCTTCTCAGACCTCTGTCTTACTTTGTAGCAAACACAGTAGAGACGGCCATGCCAGAGTGGGGCTCCTGAGCCACACCAGGTGAATTTTAACACAGGGTTGAACACCATAGCACAAACCATCACCTGGCAAGATGTCAGGATGCCACGTGGTTAAGTGCATATCAGTGGTTTATAATTTCACGGTTCTGAGTGAGAACATTTAGATCCCAGTCTCACTGCAAGACCTGATGGCCAAGGAATGTGTGTCCATAATGGGACCAAACAGGTTGAGCACCAACCTGAAAATCCTTCCAACACATGCCAAAGGCAGGTATAAGAGCGGGAGAGATTCATGGTCAGCCAATTGATGGAAAGACCATTGGGGCCTGTACCGTCACTATCCATAGCTCCAGGCTACAACATGCATGTAAAAGTGCATGTTACCACAGCAACTCAAACCCCCTGAGTGACACCGCCACTAACACGCAAGGATAAATTGTTCACTACGTTAGATTACCAAGAGACATCACCACAGATTACGTTGTTTTCCAAAATTGCAATTTGCGATCAAACCAGTAGGGGGTGCAGGGAGCTATCTATTTGACCTTTTAAAAAGTTGTTCAATTATTAGTACATTAAAATGAAATGAGGTTATAATAGAAATTAAAGCATTTATTGAAATAAGCCATGCAGAGTTTGCACATACAAGATGAATTCTGTGTTGGCTGAAATGATGTTTCCAGGATGCGGTATGTGTCAGGATTAGCTGTGTGTGGACTTTTTCTTTATGAGATATATGTAGCTGCAATGTGTTAGCTGAATCGATAACTGTGCTGCCAATGGAAGTGATTTTTACCCCACCTTCCTGACACAAACTGGGCAGATAGGCAGTTAAAAATGAGCAGGTTACTTCCCCGCATGGAACTCGATTCTTTCCCGCTGACTCTGATCGTAACCTATTGGGTTCTGGAGGTGAATGAGGTGCTCACCTAAAGCAGTCCTATTGTGTCAATGAATCAAAAGGTTTTTAACTGGAGCCTGGGCAGCTCTCTGGCATTTGGTAAATTTGCTAAGTGGGGTGGGTTGGCGGGTGGGGTGATGGGTGGGGGTGGGGGGATGGGTGGGGGGGGGAGTTGGCGGTGATTCATTAAAGTCTCGTGAGCAGGAATGGGAGAAACCTGGGCAATGGATGATCTGTACTTTCCTTGGGGAACTCAGAGCTCAGGAGGGAAGGCTTTAAACTTATTTACATGGCCTGTTCCTTCTGCAGATAAACGATCAGCCAACAAAATGCCATCGAATTCCTATATACAACATTTAAGCTCCCTTTTTTCATAGAATCATAGAATCCGACAGTGCAGAAGGAAGTCACTCAGCCGATCGAGTCTGCACCGACCACAATCCCATCCAGGCCCTATCCCCATAACCCCATGCATTTACCCTAGCTAGTCCACCTGACACTAGGGTCAATTTAGCATGGCCAATCCATCTAACCCGCACATCTTTGGACTGTGAGGGGAAACCGGAGCACGTGGAGGAAACCCACGCAGACACAGGGAGAATGTGCAAACTCCACACAAACAGTGACCCAAGCCGGGAATCAAACCCTGGTCCCTGGCACCGTGAGACAGCAATGCGAACCACTTTGCCACTGTGCCGCCAGTATTGTTGTGGTTTGCTTGAGCCTTCAATTCCACTCATTAGTTTTGAGAGTTTTAGACCTCACACCAGCTCATGAAAACTCTGGCACTTTGTACCTTGTTTTGGTCCCCTTGCTCCTGTTTATCAAAGCTTTGAAGGAAGCTGTGGAATTTCAGCCACACAGCAGTTTCTGTCACCCAAACCCTTTATTGTACACCAAAGGAAAAGGCAGCGTACAGTCAGGTAGTCTTCACCTCGGGACTTACAATTCTGGTCTGGGTAAAGTTACAAGTTTAAAATCTCCCGCTGGCTGTTTCTCCTTGGGCGAGCCTCTGATCACTTAATAATGCAGCTTGTACTCCACGAAGCCCACAGGTAGATCTATTGATGATCCTCCATGGTCTTCATAACATTCCTCTCCCCTTAGGCCAGTGTCTCTCCCAGCATCCCTGCTGCAAGGATATCCTTTTCGGCACTTAGAGCTCAGGTAGAGGTCCATTGAAGATGGGGCTGGGTCAGGCAGTGTAAACCGAATTGGGAACCTTCTTTTTCAAAGGGAACATCACAGAGCTAGTGAAGCAGCTACCTCCTCAGGTTCCGCTTCAGCCCCAAGAAGAATTTTTCTACTCGTCGCCAGTGGAGTAATTCAGGTACACAACAGTTTCCATGACCAACACCCTTTATTGTGTACCAAAGGAAAAGGCTGCTCCCCATGGTTTACTGTCAGATAGGCTTCATTCGGGACCTACAATGCCAGTCCAAGTAAAGTTACAGGCTTAAAAAGCCTCTCTGGCTGCTTCCCATCGGGCGGGCGAGGGCCTTCATGGTCGACATATCAGAGGGTTAGTGTCAGAATGTCAGGGGAAGCCATTTGCAGACTCGAGTTTTGGTTGCACTATCCCATTCAGGCCAATGTCACCCTGGATTTTACAGACCATCAAAATCCCTGCTACCTGCGACTGAAAAGTGGGTCGTCAGCCCGTCCACTCAAACGTCAGCTGCTCAGAGGCCAATAATGCTGGGAGTAGAGTTAATTCTTTCTATCTGGGACTGTCTGGGTAAATGCATGGGGTTACAGGGGTAGGGTCTGGGTGGGATTGTGGTTGGTGCAGACTGGATGGGCCGAATGGCCTCCTTCTGCACGAGAGGGATTCCATGATTCTATGGTTTATTTCCTTGTCATTTGTCATGTTCATCGCGGTGCTAAAAGTGACAGGCATCACCCGGATAAGAATGGCCGCTGAACTTCAAAATAGCTCATCAGATATAAACTTCTTGGAGATGGTTTTGAGATATGCAAGAAGCGGTATAAAATTAAAATCTTTTCTTTCCGTTTTCAGCTGTCAGGTTCGTTTTGGTCGCACTGTGCCGCGCCGGTAAGGTCAGCAACATCAGCTGTCTTCAATGAAAAATAGCAAGATGTAATCTGAGTTTGCCTGAAGGAGGTAAGCAAACAGCTTTGAAAAGACAAAGTACCTGTGGCCTTCTCCAAATGAACCAGCTTGACTCTGTTGACCTTTATTTACATCTACCACTGTTTACTAACCTTTCCACTTGCAGGAAAAAGAAATGTATTGGTATAATTTTATGTTTGTATTATTACTGGATAATAATGCATGTCTGAAATATAGAAGAATACTTTTTATTAATTTTTATTTTAACTCCTGTCTTAAAGTTACAAAGCCAATGCTCGGAGTGGACCAGGCAAACCCATTCCTTGCTCGCTTCAAAAAGCAAATTCAAAATCCAATTGAATTCAAATCAAGAGATCTAAACTGACAAGATAATACATTGCACCCCATCTTGCCTATTGCACCCTATCTTGCGCTTGATCTGATGCGAGTTCTTAGCCAAAAGTCCAAGAAACGATTTCCATCAGAAAATTGCAGAAATGATGCATCCAAATCTTTGAAAATGCGCTGCTGGTGGAAGTGCTCCAAGCACAACAAACTCAGAGTGACCATTAATTATTGGCAGTACATTGGGTGGGGTGGGGGGGGGGGGGGCGCGTTGTGGGGGTGGGTGGGGGCAGTGGGGGTGATAAATACTGAATACAGGTGAGTTTGAGGATGTGCAGGTTAGGTGGATTGGCCATTCTAAATTGTCCCTTAGTATCCCAAGATGTTATGAGGATTGGCAGGGTGAATGCGTGGGGTTGCGGGGATAGGGCGGGGGGGGGGGGGGGTGGGCCTGGGTAAGATGCTCTGTCAGAGAGTTGGTGCAGACTCGATGGGATGAATGGCCTCCTTCTGTGCTGTAGGGATGCTATGATTCAATTCTTCAGGTGTTGTTCTAAATCAGGAGGCATGAAGTGTCACCAGGCTGGGATTTCCCAGGGCAGGTTCCAATGAATTACTCGGGGGAGACCTAATTAATCAGAGCGAATAGGCAGGGATGGGTGAGGGTTTGAGGAACAAAGGGACGTTACTAAAATTTAAAGGGATGAGAACACTTAAGGGTAAGTGACTGCATATACGGGGGCAAAAATGTTGCAGAGTTTACAAAGACATGGCAAGTAACTGGTACAAAACCGCAGGAGCTCCAACCAATTTGGAAGCAGAAATTGAGTGTTTGGCGAAATGACAGAATGATGTGGCCTCTGAGATCCTGGTATGTGGCTGATGAATCGAAGGTGTGATCATGTGAGAGGGAAGTGAAGACGGTTGCCTTGTTCGACACTTCAGGACACTCGCTTGGAGCCCAAAAATGCAACATCGCATGGCAAGATCAATATGAAAATGCTTTATTCTCACATCACATTTGTTTCTTTTGCAAATCACTCTAAATCTGTGCCCTCTTGTTCTTGATCCTTTTATGAGCAGAAAGAGTTTCTCCCTTTCGACTCTGTTCAGCCCCCTCAGGATTTTGAACATCTCTATCAAATCTCCTCTCAGCCTTCTTCTCTCCAAGGAGAACAGTCTCACCCTCTCCAATCTATCCTCATAGTCCAGAGATGTGTGGGTTAGGTGGATTGGCCATGCTAAATTGCACCTTAGTGAAACTGGGACTAGCTGGGGTAAATACATGGGGTTATGGGTTAGGATTGTGGTCAGTGCAGACTCGATAGGCCGAATGGCCCCTTCTGCGCTGTAGAATTCTATGATTCTATAATTGATTGATAACTGAAATTTCTCAGCCTGGAACCATTCTTGCAAACATCTTCAGTACTTTATTCAATGTGGTCACATCCTTCCTATAGTCTGGCACTCAGAACTGTACACAATATTCCAGCTGAGATCTAACTAGTATAAGTTCAGCATAACCTACTTGCTCTTTTACTCAATGTCCCAATTAATAAAGCCCAGAATACTATATGTTTTATTAACTTCTCTCTCCACCTGTCCTGTCACCTTCAATGATTCATGCATATATACGCCCAGGTCTTTTATTTTACGTTGTCTCTCCATGTTCTTCCTACCAAAGTGTATCATCTTACACTTCTGCCACCTATCTGCCCACTCGACCACTTTGTCATAGAACTTTTGAATTTCAAACATTCTGTTGAAGAGACAACATGAGTCACAGTGAGTGGGCAGAGAAGGGCACGAGGTGGAACAGGCACCTTCTGTTTGGATAGCTGATCATCTCCCACTAATATCCCTCTATATCGATCTTACACATGTAACTGTCTAAATACTTTCTAAAAGACAAAATTGTAACCGCCTCTACTACTATCTCTGGCAGCTCATTCCAGACACTCACCACCCTCTGAGTGAAACAATTGCTCCTCTGGACCCTTTTGTATCTTTCCCCTCTCACCTTATGCCTATGCCCTCTAGTTTTAGACTCCCCTACCTTTGGGAAAAGATGTTGACTATCTACCCTATCTATGCTCCTCATTACTTAATAGACCTCTATAAGATCACCTCTAAGCCTCCTATGCTCCAAGGAAAAAGTCCAAATCTATCCAACCTCTTCTTATAACTCAAGCCATCAAGTCCAATAGCATCCTAGTAAACCCTTTCTGCACTCTTTCTATGATAGGTTGACCAGAACTGTGCACAGTATTCCAAATGTGGCCTTATTAATGTCTTGTACAACTTCAACGAGACGTCCCAATTCCTGTGTTCAATGTTCTGACCAACGAAACCAAGCACGCCGAATGCCTTCTTCACCACCCTGTCCACTTGTGACTCCACAAAAATCATACGGCAAGAGAGGGAAGACATGCGACAAGTGCAGACAAAAGATTGACAAGAATGAATGTAGGCCCCTTACAGTCAGAAACAGTGGAATTCATAATAAATAAATGGCTGAGGAACCAAATTTCTACTTTGCTTCTGTCTTCACAAAGGAAGACATGAACAATGTATTGGAAGTTCTGAGGAACACAAGTTTTAGTGAGGAGCTGAAGTAAATGAGTATTAGTAGAGAAATGGTTTTGGGGAAATTGAAGGTGGATAAATCTCCAGGTCCTGATAATCTGCATCCCAGAATACTTAAGGAAGTGGCCCTGGAAATAGTAGATCCTTTGGCTGCCATTTTCCAAAATTCTTTCGACTCTGGACTGGTTCCTACAGATTGGAGGGTAGCTAATGTAAGCCCACAATTCAAAAAGATGGGTAGAGAGAAAATAGGGAATTATAGACTAGTGAGCTTGACATCGGTACTGGGGAAGTTGATAGAGTCCATTATTAAGGATTTCATTGCATAGCACTTGGAAAGCAGTGGTATAATCGGACAAAGTCAGCATGGATTTATGAAAGGGAAATCATGCTTGACCAATCTAATAGAATTCTTTTGAGGATGTAACTACTGGAATTGACCAGGGAGAACCAGTAGATGTGTTTATTTAGACTTTCAGAAGGCTTTTGACAAGGTATCACATATCAAACTGTTATGTAAATTTAAAGCCACATGGGATTGCAGGTAATGTCTTGAGATGGATGGAAAGCTGATTAGCAGACAGGAAGCAAACAGTTAGAATAAATGGGCCTTTGTACGATTGGCAGGCAGTGACTAGTGGGGTACCACAGAGATCTGTGCTAGGACCCCAACTGTTCACATTATATATTAATGATTTGCATGAGGGGACTACATGTATTATCTCCAAATTTGAAGATGATACGGTGTTCGGTGGGAGGGTGAGCTGTGAGGAGGAGATGCTTCAACATAATTTGGATAGGCTAAGTGAGTTGTCATATGCATAGCAGACGCAATATAATGAAGATAAACATGAAGTTATCCACTTCAGTAGCAAAAATAGAGGGAAAAGGCAAAAGGCAGATTATTATTTGAATGGGAGTAAATTGAGAGAGGTGGATACTCAACAAGACCAATGGTTCCTCGTGCATCAGTCATTGAAAGTCAGTGTGCAGATGCAGCAGGCAGTAAAGAAGGCAAATAGTATGTTGGCCTTCAAAGCGAGAGAATTTGAATATAGGAATAGTGATGTCTTAGTGCAATTGTATAGGGTATTGGTGAGGCCACACCATGAGTATTGTGTACAGTTTTGGAGTCCTTATCTGAGGAAGGATGTCCTTGCTATAGAGGGAGTTCAGCGAAGATTTATCGGCTGATTGTTGGGATGGCAGGTCTGTCATATGAGGAGAGACTAAGTCAGTTAGGTTTATATTCATTGGAGTTTAGAAAGTGAGAGGGGACCTCATATAAACTTATCAAATTCTAACAGGATTAAACAGGGTGGATTCAGGAAGAATGTTCATGATGGTGGGGGAGTCCAGAACCAGGGATCAAAGTTTGAGGATAAGGGGTAAACGATTTACAGCTGAGATGAGGAGAAATTTCTTCACCCAGAGAGTGATGAATCTATGGAATTCACTACCACAGAAAGCAGTTGAGACCAAAATGTGTGATTTCAAGAAGATGAAAAGGTCTAAAGGGATCAAGGGATATGGGGGGAAGATGGGATCAAGGTTTTAAATTTGATGAACATCCATGAACATAATGAATGGTGGTGGATGAGGCTTGAAGGGCTGGATGGCTTATTCCTACTGTGCATGTGTCTATGTAAAGTGTCAGCAAAGAATTAACCCCTTCCCCTCCTGAAGCCGAAAAAAATGAGCATTCTCACTTTTGAGTTCTGGATGATGTTATTAATATCTGTACCTGTAAAGGTAGTACAGTGGTTAGCACTGCTGCCTCACAGCGCCAGGGACCCGGGTTCGAATCCCGGCTTGGGTTACTGTCTGTGTGGAGTTTGCGCATTCTCCCCATGTCTGCGTAGGTTTCCTCCGGGTGCTCTGGTTTCCTCCCATATTGGCCCTGCTTAATTCTCCTTCAGTGTACCCAAACAGGCACTGGACTGTGACGA
Organism: Mustelus asterias; assembly: GCF_964213995.1. Lineage (NCBI taxonomy): Eukaryota > Metazoa > Chordata > Chondrichthyes > Carcharhiniformes > Triakidae > Mustelus > Mustelus asterias. Next base: position 22,212,409 of record NC_135807.1, read on the forward strand.
CTCAGGGAATTTCACAGTAACTTCATTGCAGTGTTAATGTAAGCCTTACTTGTGACTAATAAATAAACTTTTTTTAAAAAGATGCTTCAATGTCGGTAAAACAAATGAGTTTGGAATGTTCTCAGGCTTGCACTAAAATAGTAAAGAGATCTTCTATTGTTACTGGTCTCGATCAGTGGATCTGCATTGAGTCCAACTGAGGTTCAAATAGATAACGAACCTGAACTTGCGCAAAGTGGTAACTGGCATAAGTCTTGGGAGATAGAAGTCTCTTCACCAAAATCCCTTTATTTACAAACTCTAACGGCAGTACACAGAGTGCTATCAGTCAGCAGTCTATCTCCGGGAGTGTCAGAGGAACTGACATGCTCAGTTAAGTATAAGGCAAAGACTCCCTGATTGGCCCATCAATTGGGTCCTTAATCAGGGAGTTCATACTCCAATAGGCCAACCTCAATGGCCTGATTGAAGTCATTACAGTAACCAGAGTTGGATTGATACTCCATTCCTAATTTCTCACCTGAAATGTTTTTTGATACTATCTTGCCCAACCTTCCGTCCCAGTCTGTGAGAGATTTGAGCAGTGCAGCGGGTTGCTTGGGCCTAGCTTCGAGGTTGTGTTGGGGTCCTTCTCACGGCACTAGCTGCTGTAAAATAAATAAAATGTATCGCTGTTCCTCCACTGTCGCCGGGTCAAAATCCTGGAACTCTCTTCCTAACAGCACCGTGGGTGTACCTACATTGCAGGGCTGCAGGTCCTTGGTGTGGAAATCTTGAGGCAGGGGTCGGGGGAGAGGGTGGAGCGGGGTGGATCCCATTTGGAAAGGGGGGAGCTACTTAGAGGAGATTGTGGGGAGGAGCCCCTTGAAGGTTTGGTGTATGGAGAGAGCCCCTTGAGGTGTGGGTCTGTGCAATGGCTAACCAGAAGTTAGAAGCGATTTGAATACTTCAAACTTTTTCTGGTTAATTATTGTTGTAAAACAAGTCGGAACATTTCGAAGTTTGCAATTTAAATCACATGATGTGCAGGGCAATTGCCCAGAGGAATTTTGCACTTCCTGGGCAATTGCTGTGCAAGCCTTACGTGGAACTTCTTGGTGGGGCAGGTGGGGGGATGGGGTGGGGGGGAGTCGTTTGTTGGGGTATCTTTGGGGAAACCTCCAGTTGCGTTGCCCTGGAGCTATGAAGTTATGGCCCATATTAAGAGGAACCATGTCAGATATGCTGAAGTAAGTAACTTCAGAGTATATTGGTAGCATCGATACACACACACACACACCATCTGCTTCTGTGTACTTTGAACCTTCAGTAAGCCCCACAAGGCAAAACCTCTGGCAATTTCTGCTTCAGTCAACAGTGTACATTTTTATTAAGGCACATTTTGCCTGCCAGAAATACTTAGTCTAAATGAAGACCTAGGAGACTTACCAGAGTTTTGTTTTCGTCTGGTAATTTTAGAAGGGGATATCAGATACAGACACAGACACTGACAAGTGATTTTATCTTCCACTGTTTAATAACTTCAATGAAAAAGAGATATGAGTAAAAATGGCTGCAGCGAAGTTACTGCTTACCACTGGGCATTTTGCCCACAGTTAACAGCATTGTTAAAAACCCTATCCTGTGAATCATTCGCTAAATGTGAATGAAGAAAACAATTTTTACTCATCAAGCCTTGGTTATGTTACGCTTGATGTAGATATGCAGGACTCCACATTGCCACAGTGCAATCAAAAAGCATTTTCCTCAGCTCAAACCTGGCGTGGTGACACTAATGAATTAGATTCCGAAAATATCAGCACAGCGGTATCAGTAATGAACAGTGTAACAAAAGGCAGCCGGAGTGAATGGAGACAAAAGCCATGTGTAGGTGTAGCTGGGTTGAGCAGAAGTAATTAGACAAGAAGGTAGGTCAGGAAGACAGCAGGCGTAGGAGGCCCATAACTTGTAAAGCCTCAACTAATGGGGGAATCTGTAGGTATTTTGATTTGATTTGATTTGATTTGATTTATTATTGTCACATATATTAACATACAGTGAACAATATTGTTTCTTGCCTGCTATACAGACAAAGCATACCGTTCATAGAGAAGGAAGCACAACAGTGCAGAATGTAGTTATCGCTAGGTTATAGAGAAAGATCAACTTAATGCAAGGTAAGTCCATTCAAAAGTCTGACAGCAGCAGGGAAGAAGCTGCTCTTGAGTCAGTTGGTACGTGACCTCAGACTTTTGTATCTTTTTTGCGATGGAAGAAGATGGAAGAGAGAATGTCCGGAGCGTGTGTGGGGTCCTTAGTTATCCTGGCTGCTTTTCCGAGGCAGCGGGAAGTGTAGACAGAGTCAATGGATGGGAGGCTGGTTTGCATGATGGATTGGGCTACATTCTCGACCTTTTGTAGTTCCTATAGTCAGTCTTCTTGTATATATTATGAATGGCAATGGAACTTCATTTCAAAGGCACATGAATCATGCAGGTACCCAATCAGAATAATTCAAGTGTTAGCTAATTACTTTTCAGACAGTTGGCTCTTTCTTGCCTGCACAATGAAGGATTTGTCAAGTGCAAAATACAATAAGATGAATTAATCTTGTTCCCATTTTGCAGTGGATGAGTTTAATGTGTTTTGTGAATGTCTTTTCCCATTTAATGTCAGAGGCTCCTCTGTGTTTCCAGGACATAGCTTGGTGACAAATGGTGGCACAGTGGTTAGCACTACTGCCTCACAGCAAGAAGTCTCACAACACCAGGTTAAAGTCCAACAGGTTTATTTGGGAGCAAAAGCTACTAGCTTTCGGAGCATTGCTCCTTCATCAGGTGATCCTGATCTACAAGATTCATCCTGATGAAGGAGCAGCGCTCTGAAAGCGAGTGGTTTTTGCTACCAAATAAACCTGTTGGACTTTAACCTGGTGTTGTGAGACTTCTTACTGAGTTTACCCCAGTCCAACGCTGGCATCTCCACATCATGGCCTCACAGCGCCAGGGACCTGGGTTAGATTCCATCCTCGGGTCACTGTCTGTGTGAAGTTTGCACATTCTCCCTGTGTCTGCACGGGTTTCCTCCTGGTGCTCCGGTTTCCTCCCACAGTCCAAAGATGCGCGGGTTAGATGGATCGACCATGATAAATTGCCCTTAGTGTATGGGCAATTAGGGTAAATGCATGGGGTTATGAGAATAGGGCCTGGGTGGGATTGTGGTCTGTGCAGACCCGATGGGCCAAATGGCCTCCTTCTGCAGATTTCCACTCCATCTGACAAAGGAGCAGCGCTCCGAAAGCTAATGGTATTTGCTACCAAATAAACCTGTTGGACTTTAACCTGGTGTTGTTAAAACTCTTACTCCTTCTTCACTGCAGGGACTTTATGATTCTATAATTGCTTGCCTAGCATAAGTATCAGTGAGAGTAGCTGTAAAGCTAACTGGTGAGGAGTCGGGGGTGACAAAAGACTCTGCACCTATATCTGTGACTAACTGATATACTTGCAAGAGTGTGAAGGGTTAACTTTAAAGTAGTGCCTGCTCCTGCTGAGCTAAGAGATGTTGAACGCCAATGCTTTCTTAAAATTAATTTGTGGGACATGGGCATCTCTGGCAAGGCCATTGAGAGTCAACCACATTGCTGTGGCTCTGTAGTTACATGTAGGCCAGACCAGGTAAGGACGGCAAATTTCCTTCCCTAAAGGACATTAGTGAACCAGATGGGTTTTTCCACCAATCGACAATGGTTTCACGGTCATCAGTAGATTCTTAATTCCAATTTAACAAAAAAAATGAATTCAAATTCCACCATCTGCCATGGCGGGATTTGAACTTGTGTCCCTAGAACATTAGCTGAGTTTCTGGATAAATAGTCTAGCGATACTACCATTAGGTCATTGCCTCTCCTCTGGTACTATTTCATGGAGAACACAGCTGGTGGTGACAGCTCCTCTGTGCCTGAACATGAACAAATCACCTCAGCTTGTCAAGTCAGCTGAAGTTGACTATGACTGCATGTTGGAGTTTGGGTTCTATTGCAGATGTAGAGCCCTTCACGGCTGATATTCTTTTGTATTGATAACTTAAAATAATAAAGCCTGCACTGCAAGGGCAACAAGGTCAATGTAGTGTGGATGGCACCTGTTTGATAACGTTAACCATGTAGAAGGTGACTGCATAGCTGATTGTTGAACTCCTCTACACTTTCCCTCCTTCTAGGCCACCCTTCAGTGTAATATGCATGGAGACAGCTGACTCCTCTATACTGTTCTGCTCTTGCATGGGGTTCAGTTGGAATTCAAGATTACCAAGATTATAACAAAGAACAAAGAACAATACAGCACAGGAACAGGCCCTTCGGCCCTCCAAGCCCGCGCCGCTCCCCGGTCCAGGATTGAATCCTGAATCCAGGATCCCCGCCCAATTTTCCAGCCTCTACATACTAATATCCTATCCACCGAGCTGTCCCTCACAGCTACGATGCTTTGTTCATCACAACCTATTAACTCACCCCCACCCCCCCATTTCAGACCATGTGATCTCCAGGGAGAGGCGAAAACCCAGAGTGAAAACCCCAGGGCCAATATGGGGAAAAAAAATCTGGGAAATTCCTCTCCGACCCCCTGAGGCGATCGAAACGAGTCCAGGAGATCACACTGGCCCTGATCGGAAAATGCTTCCCAACCCTAGTCATTTCCACTTCCACGAACACCATCTGAATTCCCTGCCCCCGAGACAGGTTCCCAACTATCCGCAGTCTCGCTCTGTACTGGCACCAGCAAGATGATCATAGAATGAAGCCTTGAAACGAGAAACAAAGAACAATTAGCCCGCACCGCTCCCTGGTCCAAACTAGACCACTCTTTTGTATCCCTCCATTCCCACTCCGTTCATATAGCTGCCTAGATAAGTCTTAAACGTTCCCAGTGTGTCCGCCTCCACCACCTTGCCCGGCAACACATTCCAGGCCCCCACGACCCTCTGTGTAAAATATGTCCTTCTGATATCTGTGTTAAACCTCCCCCCCTTCACCTTGAACCTATGACCCCTCGTGAACGTCACCACCGACCCGGGGAAAAGCTTCCCACCGTTCACCCTATCTATGCCTTTCATAATTTTATACACCTCTATTAAGTCTCCCCTCATCCTCCGTCTTTCCAAGGAGAACAACCCCAGTTTCCCCAATCTCTCCTCATAACCAAGCCCCTCCATACCAGGCAACATCCTGGTAAATCTCCTCTGTACTCTCTCCAAAGCCTCCACGTCCTTCTGGTAGTGTGGCGACCAGAACTGGACGCAGTATTCCAAATGCGGCCGAACCAACGTTCTATACATCTGCAACATCAGACCCCAACTCTTATACTCTATGCCCCGTCCTATAAAGGCAAGCATGCCATATGCCTTCTTCACCACCTTCTCCACCTGTGACGTCACCTTCAAAGATCTGTGGACTTGCACACCCAGGTCCCTCTGCGTCTCTACACCCTTTATGGTTCTTCCATTTATCGTGTAGCTCCTCCCTACATTATTCCCACCAAAATGCATCACTTCGCATTTATCAGGATTGAACTCCATCTGCTATTTCCTTGCCCAAATTTCCAGCCTATCTATATCCTTCTGTAGCCTCTGACAATGTTCCTCACTATCTGCAAGTCCTGCCAGTTTTGTGTCGTCCGCAAACTTACTGATCACCCCAGTGACTCCTTCTTCCAGATCATTTATATAAATCACAAACAGCAGAGGTCCCAATACAGAGCCCTGTGGTACACCACTAGTCACAGGCCTCCAGCCGGAAAAAGACCCTTCCACTACCACCCTCTGTCTTCTATGACCAAGCCAGTTCTCCACCCATCTAGCCACCTCCCCCTTTATCCCATGAGATCCAACCTTTTTCACTAGCCTACCATGAGGGACTTTGTCAAACGCTTTACTAAAGTCCATATAGACAACATCCACGGCCCTTCCTTCGTCAACCATTTTGGTCACTTCTTCAAAAAACACCACCAGGTTAGTGAGGCATGACCTCCCTCTCACAAAACCATGCTGACTATCGTTAATGAGTTTATTCCTTTCTAAATGCGCATACATCCTATCTCTAAGAATCTTCTCTAACAACTTCCCCACCACGGACGTCAAGCTCACCGGCCTATAATTACCCGGGTTATCCTTCCTACCCTTCTTAAATAACGGGACCACATTGGCTATCCTCCAATCCTCTGGGACCTCACCTGCGTCCAGTGACGAGACAAAGATTTGCGTCAGAGGCCCAACGATTTTACCTCTCTTCTCCCTGAGCAGCCTTGGATAGATTCCATCAGGCCCTGGGGATTTGTCAGTCTTTATATTCTCTAACAAACCTAACACTTCCTCCTTTGTAATGGAGATTTTCTCCAACGGTTCAACACTCCCCTCAGAGACACTCCCAGTCAACACATCCCTCTCCTTTGTGAATACCGACGCAAAGTATTCATTTAGGATCTCCCCTACTTCTTTGGGCTCCAAGCATAAGTCCCCACTTTTGTCCCTGAGAGGTCCGATTTTTTCCCTAACAACCCTTTTGTTCCTAATGTATGAATAAAATGCCTTGGGATTCTCCTTAATCCTGTCTGCCAAGAACATTTTGTGACCCCTTTTTGCTCTTCTAATTCCCCGTTTGAGTACTTTCCTACTTTCATTGTACTCCTCCAGAGCTCCCTCCGTTTTTAGCTGCTTGGACCTAACATACGCCTCTCTTTTCTTTTTGACCAGTCCCTCAATTTCCCTGGTTATCCACGGTTCTCTAATCCTACCCTTCCTATCCTTCTTTTTTACAGGCACATGCTTGTCCTGTAGCCCTAACAACCGTTCCTTAAAAGACTGCCACATACCAGATGTGGATTTACCCTCAAACAGCCTCTCCCAATCAAGAGCTGCCAATTTCTGCCTGATCCCAATAAAGTTAGCCTTCCCCCAATCCAACACCTTACCCTTGGGACACCACTCATCCTTTTCCATCACTATCCTAAAGTTAACAGAATTGTGGTCACTATTTGCCACATGTTCCCCAACCAGAACTTTGAAGACCTGACCGGGCTCATTCCCCAGTACCAGGTCCAGTATAGCCCCCTCTCTAGTCGGGCTGTCTACATATTCTTCCAACGAACCCTCCTGTACACATTTTACAAATTCCTCCCCATCCAGAGTCCCTGCCCTCAGCGATTTCCAGTCTATACCAGGGAAATTGAAGTCTCCCACTACAACAACCCTATATTTCCTGCACCTATCCAGTATCTCCTGACATATTATAGTTTGGGAGTTCTACCTAACTGGGCGGCACGGTAGCACAGTGGTTAGCACTGCTGCTTCACAGCTCCAGGGTCCCGGGTTCGATTCCCGGCTCGGGTCACTGTCTGTGTGGAGTTTGCACATTCTCCTCGTGTCTGCGTGGGTTTGCTCCGGTTTCCTCCCACAGTCCAAAGATGTGCGGGTTAGGTTGATTGGCCAGGTTAAAAAAAAAATTGCCCCTTAGAGTCCTGGGATGCGTGGGTTAGTGGGTAAAATATGTGGGGGTAGGGCCTGGGTGGGATTGTGGTCGGTGCAGACTCGATGGGCCGAATGGCCTCCTTCTGCACTGTAGGGTTTCTATGATTTCTACATATTTTCCTTGTTCCCGGTGCTGGAGACCATTTGCATAAGTGAGTCCTCATTGCCTCCAAGGCAACACATGGTAATTCAGTTTAAGGGATAGCAGCGTGACATCACTAGTAGGGAGAAGTGTCCTGTGATCCAGTCTTACTTACACTTTTGCCTTGAATAGAGCACACCACATACAGCTCTGATGTCTTCAAGCTTTATATTTATGTGCAACTGTTCTCATGTACCTTGTCTTAATAAACAAACTCACAATGTGTTTACCCAATCCCTTATGAGTGATTGGTGATTATATGCACAATAGCTGGTACTGTGGCGATCAAACAGAAGGTCTTGTTACTGGACTAGGTGTGTCATAAATCCTCTGAGGCTTTCAAGACTGATAGAAAAGACATTTAGGCTATGGAGTAGGTTTTTTTTTAAGAAGAAGCAGATAAAAAGACAATACAACAATTTGCTTGATGTATTTTCCACAAGATAAGAAAAGATTAAGCTGATCCAATTTAAAGTCCGGGGGAGTTGGTGGGCCGGGGGTGGGGGGGAGTGAGGGGGAGGGAACAGGGGCTTGAGGTTTTACCATTTTTACCGCACATCGCTAAACTTGATCCTGATCGTTGTGTTAGAATTTATCTTACAAATCTTAGAAACCCTACAGCACAGAGAAAGGCCATTCGGCCCATTGAGTCTGCACCGACCACAATCCCACCCAGACCCTACCCCCATATCCCTACATATTTTACCCACTAATCCCTCTAACCTACGCATCCCAGGACACTAAGGGCAATTTTAGCATGGCCAATCAACCTAACCCGCACATCTTTGGACTGTGGGAGGAAACCGGAGCACCCGGAGGAAACTCACGCAGACACGAAGAGAATGTGCAAACTCCACACAGACAGTGACCCAAGCCGGGAATCGAACCCAGGTCCCTGGAGCTGTGAAGCAGCAGTGCTAACCACTGTGCAGCAGCAGTGCTAACCACTGTGCTACCGTGCCGCCCCGTATGTTCCCTACAAGTATGTTCCCTGAGATCTTTCCTTGGTACTCCCATTTGGCAGCGTGGCACAGTGGTTAGCACTGCTGCCTCACAGCACCAAGGACCCAAGTTCAATTCCAGTCTTGGGTGACTGTCTGTGCAGAGTTTGCACGTTCTCCCCGTGCCTGTGTGGGTTTCCTCCGGATGCTCCGGTTTCCTCCCACACTCCGAAAGATGTGCTGGTTAGGTGCATTGGCCATGCTAAATTCTCCCTCAGTGTACCCGAACAGGTGCCCGAGTGTGGTGAGTAGGGGATTTTCACAGTAACTTCATTGCAGTGTTAATGTAAGCCTACTTGTGACACTAATAAATAAACTTTAAAACTTAAAGATATGTAGGTTAGGTGGATTAGCTATGGTTGATGTGCGGCATTACGGGGATCGGGCTGAAGGGTCCTGGATAAGATGCTCTTTTGGAGAGTCGGTGCAGACTTGATCAGCCATATGGCCTCCTCCTGCACTATAAGGTTTCTATGGTTTTATGTTTCTAACACACTGTGGAATACATATGGATTTTACACCACTTTGAACACGTGTAAAAAAAGGCGATCAATTTTCTAATATTAAAAGAAATAATAATTTTGTTATGAATTATGATCACAGATTTTATTTATATGATTCAGGAAGACGAGTTAGAAAGTTACATCTCATCTCCTTCCAGTTGATCCCTCATTCATTACCACCACTGACTTATTTTCACAATGTCCTGACTTATTAACATCACTGGCTCCTTCTGCCTCACTGTACATATTGTTCTGGCACCTACAACAAGTTAATGTGGTGACTATTAGTGCTCTGGTGAGTGGTGTCCTTTTCTGATCCAGCCAGTGTGGGACTCTGATTTCCTTGCCCAAAGAGGACAGCAGATGGCATATGATAATTAATTGAGTACAATTTCCATTCAATATTACAATATCATTCTTTGAAGACTATAGCAAAAGTAAGTGGCAAAAGACAATGTGATGAATTGGTAAGTACAAATCATTAGACTGGATCAATTACAGCAGGAGGAATCTAATGGCAGGGGATTCAGAAAAAAAATTCATCATTTTCCCTCAGCTTAAAGTTAAATTCAAAACAATATTATGCCCTTTTATTGATCATATTTTGGAGGATATGAGTTGTCTTGTGGATTGAATAGTGTGATATTTTGATAGATTTGCCTGCTGCAATTAGGTTTCTTTGAATAACTTTTTTCTTGTGAAGAAAGATACTCAGTGATTCTATCAGATGGGTTTCCTAAATGCAATTTTAATTAGTTGATTAAAACACACAATAACATGGGACTTTTCTTTCTTTGTGTTGACTCTTTATTTGAACAGTGATACACATCCACATTTTATTTATTCTTTCAAGGGATGCTGGAACCTTTACAAGGCCAGCATTATTGCCCTTCAACTGAGTGGCTTGCACAGCTATTTCAGAGGACAGTTGAGAGTCAACCACATTGCTGTGGCTCTGGAGTCACATGCAGGCCAGACCAGGTAAGGACGGCAGATTTCCTTCCCTAACAGACATTAGCGAACCAGATGGGTTTTTACAACAATCAATAATAGTTGCCATGGTCACTATTATATTTTAAATTTATTTAATATATTTAAATTCTACCAGCTGCCATGGTGAGGTTTGAACTGGTGCCCCCAGAGCATTAGCCTGGACCTCTGGATTATTATCTAATCTGACATTGCCACTGTGCCCCCATGTCCCCATTAATGTAGGGTTATTACCTTAAACCTCACTGGGTCACTCTTTCATTAGATGTTCCTTATCGTTAGCTTATTTAACCAAAATATTGATCACTTGTTTCAACATCTCCTCAAGCTTTGAATTCACTGGGATAGCTATGAGTTCATGGGATAGCTTTGAATTCACCGGAATCACTCTGAGTTCACTGGGATAGCTGTGAGTGCCCTGGGATAGCTTTGAGTTCACTGGGAAAGGTCTGAGTTCACTGGGATAGCTATGAGTGTCCTGGGATAGCTGTGAGTTCACCGGGATAGGTCTGAGTGCATCGGGATGGCTTTGCGCAAGCCATCAAGTTTGATATTAAATTTTTTCCAAACTAAAACTCTTGATGTCAAATTGTAATTGGTTAAACATGAAAGCAAAGCTGATGTCAAAATGTTCAGGTAAGGAAGTGAGCCACGCTATGAGCTGAACTGGTAATCTTAAATTGGTTATTCATGTCATTCTGAGCATGGTTAGGATTGTTCATTAAGTGCTGTGCAATTGTAAAATCATGCCTAATGTTGGACACTATGTTCTGAGTTTTGCAAGCATAGGCTGGCTGTCTGCAGTCAGTACTTTGCCTGTTGTGAACAGCCAAATGGATGTACTGTTTGATACAATCCACCAGCCTTTGGGACATATGGAATGCCCGGTCAGAAACAGGCCTATTGAAGTAATGCATCCCTTTGGTACAGCATGAATCTCATCCATTGGAACTGGACATTTAGGTCATCTTGGTTATCTGAGTTTAGAGATGAGTTAATTGCTGCATTATGAAGTGTTATTAGTGTAGGCTTAGGAATTGCATTCTCATTTCAGATAAGGAAAGTTTTAAGAGCATTTGACATCGCGAATTAGGCTCACTTTTTGGTTCCCACATCTTGAGAAACTGTTTGTTGCAACTACCCCTCCTCAAATTTAGATCTGAACTGTGAGATAATTCAGCTACTGAAGTTCAAGGGTGCAGCATTAGCAGAGATTCCCACATCCATTTTAAAGGCTATTCTGGATTTTGCTTCCTACCCTGTTTCTGACCGGGCATTCCATATCCACGTAAAGTAGATATTTTGGTAAAAGCAAAGCTAAGTGTTTATGAAGCAATGAGTAACCCCACATTATGTGGCTCTGAATGTTGGAACATGAGAAAAACTGAGAAGCAAAAAATACTAACGTCAGCAATGAGTTGGTTGGCAGGTACGCTGGGAACACGCAGGATGCCAAGTATTAGAAATATTATAACAAGAACATGGCTTGGAGAAGTAGAAAGAAACCCAGAAGATCAAAGAGGGCCGACTGTGCTCATTGCAAACGTTTCAAGAATGGAAACAGAGTGCCTGTCACGATCCAGCAAACATTGGTCGTTTGCTTCCATTCTAATCTATTAAATCGTAGCCAGAACATCACCTGCAATGGCTTCTCCCCTTCCTCCCTGGCCTCAACATATTTCTTTTCTTCATGTTCCCTTCTCAGCAACCTCTTGTGGAAATATAGCATCAGTTTCCACATGTACTCTGGTGACACCCAGTTTTGCCTCACCACCACTTCTCCTGAACCCTCAGTATCACTAGGTTGTCAGCCAAATTGCCCAGCATCCAACACATGATAAGCGGGATTCTTCTCCAACCAAATATTGGGAAGCCACTATCTCCATGGTCATATCTGATGCCAATTTTATTACATAGTTGCTCTATCACTAAGACTTGTCTATTTTCACCTCTGCCACTTTGCTGACTCCACCTCCAACTATGCTTTTGTTATCACTAGACTTGACTTATTCAAACCTGGCTAGCCTCTCCTGTCCCACTTTCTCTAAGCCTGAGGTCACCCAAAACTCTGCTGCTCTGTCTTAACTTGCTCCAAGTTCCATTCAGCCATCATACCCGTGCTTGCTGATCTACAGCAGCTTATGGTTAAGCAAGACCTCAATTTTAAAATTCTCATCCTTATTTTCAAATCTCTCTCTGGCCTCACACCTCCCTGCCTCAGTACTCTTCCCTTAGCTTGCAATCTACTGAGATAGGAACATAGGATATAGGAAGACATGAGCAGTAGGAGGAGGCCATTTGGCCTGTCAGGCCTGCTCTCCCATTCAACCAGATCTTGGCTCATTGCTTATTTCAATACCAATTTCCTGCACTATTCCCATAACGCTTGATGTCATTGGTATCCAGAAATTGGGGTGGCACGGTGGCCCAGTGGTTAGCACTGCTGCCTCACAGCACCAGGGACTTGGGTTCAATTCCAGCTTTGGGTGACTGTCGGTGTGCAGTTTGCATGTTCTCCCCATGTCTGCATGGGTTTCCTCGGGGTGCTCCGGTTTCTACCCGCAGTCCAAAGATCTGCATGTTGGGTGGATTGGCCATGCTAAATTGCCCCTTGGTGTCCAAAGATGTGTAGGTTAGGTGGATTAGCCATGGTAAATGTGTGGGGTTATGGGTTTAGGGCAGAGGAGATGGCCTGGGTGGGGTGCTCGATTGGCCGAATCCTCACCCCTTATAGGGGCACGCTACTATTAACAACATGTTACCCACAATCCCATGCGCTCTCATTTTGTTTACTCACCTGTGTGGGACCTTATTGAAAGCTTTCCAAAAATCCAAATACATCACATCCACTGATTCTACTTTATCAACACTAAAGGTAGCATCCTGAAAAATTCCAGCAGGTTTGTCAAACATGATTTCCCTTTCATGAATCCATGCTGACATGCCCAATCATATCATTATTTTCTAAATGTTCAGTTATCACAGCCTTTACAATATGGGGAGCCGGTGGTGCAGTGGTATTGTTGCAGGCTAGTAATCTAGACACCTGGGGTAATGCTTTGGGGACCCTGGTTCGAATCCTACCATGGCAGATGGTAAAATTTGAATTAGATAAAAATCTGGAATTAAAAGTCTAATAATGATCATGAAACCATTGTCAATTGTTGTAAAAAAAACCATCTGATTCACCAATGTCGTTTAGGGAAGGGAATCTGCTGTCCTTACCTGGTCTGGCCTACATGTGACTCTGGAGCCACAGCAATGTGGCTCTTAAATGCCCTTTCAAGGGCAATTAGGGATGGACAATAAATGCTGTCCCAGCTAGCGATGCCCACATCCCATGAACGAATAAAAAAACATTACGTAATACTGACTCCAAACAAGCAGGTCTTTTGTTCTCCATTTTCTCTCTCCCTGCCTTCTTGAACAGCATGGTTCCATTTGCTACTTCTCAGGCACCTTTCCAGACACTATAGAGTTGTGAAAGATAACAAAAAAATGCAACCATTATCTTTACATCCACCTCATTCAGCACTCTGTGATATAGCTAATCAGTTCCAAGGAGATTTATCAACCTTTAATTTAACCAACCTCCAATTAATTTTGAGTACTATCTCTTTATTAATCCTTTCAGTTCCTTGTTTTCACAAGTCCCTTGGTTCCCCGGTGTATCTGGCAGATTTCCTGTATCTCCCTCTGTGAAGACAGAAAAAGTAATTGTTTAGATTCTCCACCATCTCCCTATTCTCCAGTATAGATTATCTTGTCTCCACCTGTAATGGATCCACTTTTGTTCTTGCTAATCTTTTCCTTTTCACACGCCTAAATACATTTTTACAGTCCGCCTTTATGTTTCTCACTAGCTTGCATTCGTATTCCCTCTTCCCTTTCTTTATCGGTTTCTTGGTCCTTTTTCGCTGAATTCTAAATTGCTGCCGATCCTTTGTTTATCATTTTTTCTGGCATCCTTATAAACCACTATCTTTGTAATCTTGTAGCCATGGTTGATTCACCCTTCTCGTTGAGTCTTTGTGACTCAGAAGAATGTATATTTGTTGTAGATTGTGTAATACATAACATTCAAGACTATGGACCAAGTGCTCGTAAATGCCATTAGGTGGGAGGTCAGGTGTTTCAGTGCGGACTCGATGGACCAGAAGGCTTCTTCTGAACTGTATGATTCTATGATTCTATGAATACCTCTTTAACGCCATTGCCTGTCTACTGTCAATTATTTTTGTGTATTTCCTCAATAACATGCCTCTCATTATGGGGAGTCGGTGGTGTATCGTTGCTGGACTAGTAATCCAGAGACCCAGACTAATGCTCTGGGAACTAGGGTTCGAATCCCATCACGGCAGATAGTGAAATTTGAATTCAGTAAAAATCTGCAATTAGAAGTCCAATCTCGATCACCGCAAAAACCCAACTGGTTCGCTAATGTCCTTTCGGGAAGAAAATCTGCCATCCTTACCTGGTCTGTCCTTCATGTGACTCCAGATCCACAGCAACATGGTTGACTCTAACCTGTCCTCTGAAATGCTCTAGCCACTCAGTTCAAGGGCAATTAGGGGTGGACAACCAATGTTGGCCCAGCCAGCGACACCCATGAATCAATTAAAAATACACTTTATAGTTTCAATTATTCTGATTTAAGACCCTAGTTTCAGAATAAACTATATTCAATCTTAAAGTAAATGTTTAATCTTTCCTCAAGGTGCCTTTAAAGCAAAGTTATTAATTCAGACTTTCCAGTTACATAATACTAAATCTAAAATAGCCCTGGTGGGTTCTTCAATGTATTGCTCCAGGAACCCATCTGTACACAATGCAGAAATTCATTCTCCACAGTATTAGTGCTGATGAAATTCATTCAGTTTATCTGTAAATGGAAGTTGCCTATTATTACTGTATTTCCCATGTTACATGCAGTTCTAATTTTCTCATCTATATTGTTGACATGATGTGGAGATGCCGGTGTTGGACTGGGGTGGGCACAGTAAGAAGTCTCACAATGAATCACCTGATGAAGGAGAAGCGCTCTGAAAGCTCGTGATTCCAAATAAACCTGTTGGACTTTAACCTGGTGTTGTGAGACTTCTTACTGCCTATTGTGCCTAACATTGCTACGAGTGTCTGGTGGCCCATAAACAGTTTCCACCAACGTTTGCTGCCCCTTGCTGTTTCTTAGCTCCACCCAAACTAATTCTACATCTTGATCCTTTGAGCTAAGGTCTTCTCTCACTAATGTACAGATCTTTACCCTTAATAATAGCACAATCCCACCTCCTTTTCGACTATCCTTCTTAAATGACAATTCTCCTTGAATATTCAGTTCCCAGTCTTGGTCACCCTGTAGCCATATCTGCATAATGGCAATTAAATCATATCCATTTACCTCTATTTGTTTAAAGTTTTAAAGACTTCTTTGAAAAGTTTATTTATTAGTATCACAAGTAGGCTTAAATTAACACTGCAATGAAGTTACTGTGAAAATCCCCTAGTCGCCACACTCCAGCCTGTCCGGGCACACTGAGGGAGAATTTAGCATGGCCAATGCACCTAACCAGCACGTCTTTCAGACTATGGGAGAAAACCGGAGCACCCGGAGAAAACCCAGACAGACACAGGGAGAATATACAAACTCCACACAGATAGTGGCCCAAGCCGCGAATCGAACCTGGGTCTCTGGCGCTGTGAGGCAGCAGTGCTAACCACTGTGCTACCGTGCCACCCTCGTTTGTGCCTTCAAATCATCTACCTAGTTGTGAATGTTGCCTGCATTCAGATAACATGCCCTTAACTTTGTCTTTTTCACATTATTCCTGATTGTTTCCTATTTGATGCTTATCTTTGCTTTGTCTACCTTCTAATTTTGCTCACTACTTTTCTACTTCCAGTTATTAGCTTTGCTTCCCTCCAACCGGAGCTTCCTTTCTGGTTCCCATCTGTGTGCCAATCTAGTTGAAACCCTTCCCAGCATCATTAATGTATCACCCTGTGAGGAAGTTAGTCCCAGTCCTGTTAAGGTGCAACCTATCCATCTTGTACAGGTTCCACCCCTGCCTCAGAACCCCTCCGAAATCTTCAGAACACTGATGCCCTTCCTCCTGCACCAATTCTCCAGCCAAGTGTTCAGTCACTCAATCCTCTTATTCCTACGCTTACTAGCACGTGGCATTGGGAGTAATCCTGAGGTTACTGCTTTTGATATCCTGCTTTTTAATCTATTTCCTAACTCCCTAAAATCTGCTTTTAGGGCCTCTTCCAAATTATGGTCTTTGATACTGATGTGGACGACAACCTCTGGCTGTTCACCCTCTCCCAGAAGATTGTCTGCAGCTGCCCTGTGACATCAAAGAACAAAGATCAAAGAACAAAACAGCACAGGAACAGGCCCTTTGTCCCACCAAGCCTCCACCGATACATGGTTTCTATCCCTCTGTTCACCTCCCGTTCATGTGCCTATCAAGATACATTTTGAATGTTGCTAATGTGCCTGCTGCCATCACCCCCACTGACAGTGCGTTCCAGGCATCCATTGCCCTCTGTGTGAAAACCTTTCCCTGCACGGCTCCCCCAGTCAATATAGGGGCAGTCATCCACCACAACAACCCTGTTATTTTCACATCTTTCCATAATCTGACTACATATCTGTTCCTCTATCTCCCGCTGGCAGCTGGGACGTCTATAGTACAATTCCAGCACAGTGATTCCCTTCCTGTTCTTGATCTCTACCCAAAATGCCTCACTGCAAAATCCCTCTAATGTGTCCTCCATCAACACAGCTGTGATATGCTTCCTAACCAGTGATGCAACTCTCCCAGCTCTTTTGCTTCCTCCTCTGTCTTGTATAAAAGATCGATATCCCAGAATGTTAAGCTGCTAATCCTGTCCCTCCAACCACATCTCTGACCTTGACCTTGGCACAAGGGATAATAATGTATCCCTTATCACTAATAGACATCAACTCATCTTTTTCCCAACCTGTGCACCACCTGAGACACCATGGATTTGGCTTTTGCTGCACTCCTCTGAGGAACTATTATCCTTACCAGGATCCAAAATGGAAAACTGGTTTGTGAGCAAGATTGACTCAGAGGATTCCTGCACTACTTGCTTGGTTCTTCTGGCAGCCACCCATTCCCTTTCTGCCTGTCCACTCCTAACCTGCTGTGTTACCATCTCCCTGAACATGTTACCCACATAGTTTTCTGTCCAATGGATGCACCACAGTGACTCCAGCCACTACTTGATTTATAAAAGCTGGAACTCAAGCTTCTGCAGCCAGCGATGCTTCCTGCAGATGGTGCGTTTGTGGCTTCCCACATGCCACAGGATGTGCATACCACTCAGCTGAGCTGCTTTATCATACCTTAATTTTTACAAGCTATTTATTATAAGTAGAATAACTTCCCAGTTATTCACCAATCAGCTTCTTCCTCTGTACAGAAATAAGAGCCAAAGGTAAATAATAAACACCTCCTGGCTCTCTTTACTGAACACCCAACCGATCACTCTGTCAAGTTGCACTCAGAGAAAGACTCACTGAGAGCCCTGCATTTATATAAGCTGACACTCAGATGAGTTGGCTCTGCTAATACGAGATTAAGCTTGCTACCTAATAAACTAAATACAGCTGCTCACTAGTGGAGAGCTTGTTTATCCCTGCTTAAGACAGGAATTATAAATTTAAATATTTGAGATGTTTAATTTTTAGTTAAATGCTCTCCTCTACTTCTGACATCTCCAATGTTAATCAGTACTCAATTAATTTGCATTCATCTACCTAAACCTAATGCTCTGAAATTTTCTCTCTAAACCTCTTCTCCTCTCTCCCTATCTTTCCTCCTAAATCCTAATTCTCTGACCAAGCTTTTGGTCATCTGCCCTAATATCAGCGTCTGTGGTTCAGCATCAATTTCTATTTGATAACAATCACGTGAAACATTTTAGCACATCTTACTACATTAACGGTGCTGGATAAATAACAGGAAAATGCTGCTTACATGGAGCAGGGAGCTGAGGAAGACCAAGGAAATGCTGGGCAGCTAACATCAAAGAGGTACAGTACGAGTCAGGAGTGTGATCGAATACTCTCTGCTTGCCTGGATGAGCACAGCTCCAAAAACACTCAAGAAGCTCAACACCATCCAAGGGAAAACAGCCGACTTGATAGGCGTCTCATTCACCATCTTAAATATTCACTTCCTCCACCACTGCTCCAATGTGTACTATCTCCAAGATGCACTGCAGCAACTCACCAAGGCTCCTTTGACAGCACCTTCCAATCCACGACCTTTATTGCCTAGAAGGACAGGGGCAGCAGAGACCTGGAAACACCACCACCTGGAAGATCCTCTCTAAGCCACACATCAACCTGACTTGGAAATATGTCACTGTTCCTTCTTCGCAGGGTCACAATTTTGGAAGTCCCTCCCTAATTGCTGCAGTGCATCTTGTACTATCTACAAATACACTGCAGCAATTCGCCAAAGATCCTTCGACAGCATCTTCCAAACCCATGACCACTTCCACCTAGAAGGATAAGGACAGCAGATACATGGGAACACCACCACCTGCAAGTTCCCCTCCAAGCCACTCACCATCCTGACTTGGAAATATATCACCGTTCCTTCGCAGTCGCTGGGTCAAAATCCTGAATTCCCTCCCTAACGGCAATGTGGGTCAACCCACAGAACATGGACTGCAGCGATTCAAGAAGGCAGCTCACCACCACCTTCTCAAGGGCAACTAGGGATGGGCAATAAATGCTGGCCAGCCAGCGACACCCATGTCCCACAAATGAATAAAAAACAAACAGCACTGTGGGTGTACCTACACTTCACAGGGCCGCAGGGAAAAGATGAGAGAGTGGGGCTCACTGAGTAGATCTTCCAGAGAGCTGGTATGGATATGAATGGCTGAAAGACCTTGTTATTTGCCGTAACTATTCTATGATTCTTGCTTTTGGCTAAGATCAAGTGTGTGTAGATTCTGGATGACTGAAGCAGCAAGGCGAGTTCAAAACCGACTCCGTGGTAGTGAATTTATTCATGTTATAGTCATCGTGGAGCCGCTGGGTGAAATTTTAATCGTAGTCGTCGTCCTTGTCTTGACATCGAGCTTAAAAAAAACTCTTACCTCGCCTTTTCTTCTTTTAGTGCCATAGAATTGTGCCTTCATAGTTATCTCAATCAATGAAAATATCCAAACCTTCACATGTTTTAAAATTTATTTATTATTAGCCAGAAGTAGGCTTACATTAACACTGCAATGAAGTTACTATGTGAATCATCGAGTCGCCACACTCCGGCGCCTGTTCGGGTACACTGAGGGAGAATTTAGCATGGCCAATGTACCTAACTAGCATGCCTTTCAAACTGTGGGAGAAAAGTGGACCATCCAGAAGAAACCTATGCAGACACGGGGAGAACGTGCAGACTCCGCACAGACAGTGACTCAAGCCGGGAATCGAACCCGGATTCCTGGCGCTGTGAGGTAGCAGTGTCAGCCACTGTTAGCCGCCCCATGTTGGCATCGTGTTGCTTTTACTGTTATTATTTTGTTTCAGGGGTTTGACATCTAACCTCCCATCGCTCCTCAATGATTTCTCTGTAGAAGGAGAGAGTTGACAAGAGTTCACGGTTTCAAAAGCAGCTGGGAATTCCCAGTCCTCGGCTTTGAGCAGAATTCTGCAAATGAATCGGTCACATCGGAAATCTGACAACTCTCACAGAGCTCAGCAATGTAGAAATTTGGGGAAATGGAATTATTCCCTTGAAGTTGAAAATCAATACAGGTAATAGAAACAGGTTGCTTTTTTTGGTTTTATTTTAAAATAAAACCTCACACTGAGAAGTTTGCTCACTCTGTTCCTGGTACTGACTCACTTCATTCCCCATGGCAACTTCAAACTGCAGAATGAAATAGAAATAGCTTTGTGCTGTTGTTGATGTATGTCTGTTATATCTGTCCCTTGGTCGAATACACTCTGCCTGTGTGGCACCCTAGCCTCACACACAGGTGGAAAATGCCCAGAACATAGAAACATAGAGGCTGGAACTTTACCGGCCCGCCTGCCACGGGAATCGGAGCGGGCGGTGGACGGAGAATTCCCATTACAATGATTGAATTTACTAAATACTAAACCAAAACAGCTTTCAGCCAATATTCTGACAGGAACCATCTGTTAGTCGAGGTTTGAAACAAGGAACAATGAGAATTTACGGTTTTAGAAAAGCAGGATGGCAAAGTTCAGGTGAAAATTCTATATTTTTAAAGTTGAAACAACTTGAGACTGCACCTTACTTTTATAAGACCATAAGATATATGAGCCATATGATATAGGCCATTCGGCCCATCGGGTCTGCTCTGCTGTTCAATCATGGCTGATGTGATTCTCATCCCCATTTTTCTGCCTTGATCCCCTTATTGATCAAGAACCTATCTATCTCTGTCTTAAAGATACTCAATGACCTGGCCCCCACAGCCTTCTGTGGCAATGAGTTCCACAGATTCACCACCCTCTGGCTGAAGAAATTCCTCCTCAGCCCAGTTTTAAAGGAGGTTGTGTCCTCGAGTTCCAGTCTCTCCCACTAGTGGAAACATCCCCTCCATGTCCAGTCTATCGAGGCCTCTCAGTATTCTGTAAGCTTCAATTAGATTCCCCCCCCCCCCCCCCCCCCCCCCCCCCCGCCATCCTTCTAAATTCCATCGAGTATCATGGATTTCCACCGGGTGCTCCGGTTTCCTCCCACACTCCAAAGATGTGCAGGTTAAGTTGGTTGGCTGTGCTAAATTGCCCCTTAGTGTCGGGGGAAAGGCAGGGTAAATACGAGGGGTGATGGGGCTTGGGTGGGATTGATGTCAGTGCAAGCCTGATGGGCTGGATGGCTGCACTTTGCACTGTCGGGATTCTATGATTCTATGATATGGATATTCTAAAGGCCCAATTGGAGAAAGCAAAATAAATAATAGACCTTTGTCACCTTAAAGTGAGAGGGCATGGGATGTTTGCCTGAGCCTGAGCCTGGGATGAAATGGACTGTCCAGATGCAGCAAGTGCAGGAAAATTGGACAGCTCTCCCAGTGTTTCCTTGCTGGTATTTGCACCCAGTTCTATTTTCTCATATTCGCTGCAGCCATTCAATCCAATACACTATTCGCAAGCTCTAGAAATACGATCATGCCCAACTGGCAATGGTAAATCTCTCTGAACCATCAGAAAAAACAACCCCTTAAATAGGTACTTCCTCTTCTTAGACCACCAGGAAATTGCACATTGTTCTGACCGCCGTGGGAATGGAAAGTATAAACCCCTTAATCATCAGACAGAAAGAGGATGGACTGTGCTTAATTGCTAAGGTTGAAATGGCTCTTTTTAGCATGCCTCCCTGAGACCTTAACTTTCCTTGGTGGAGAGCCAGCACTGACAGGATGGGCCAAATGGCCCCTTTCTGTGCTGTAACAATTCTTTGACTCAATGTTTTATTGCACTGTTGTTGTGCTGACAAGTTATGTTGTTCACTAACAGTGGCAGTGACGTCCAAGTTTCCCAGCTAACAACATGCACAGACTGAAAGAAGAACACATTTGTATTGCACCTTTCACAATGCATGGCATCCCAAAGTGCTTTGCAGCCAATGATTATTATTTGAAGTTCAATCGCTGATGTCAAATAGGAAATATGGTAGTCAACTTGCACACAGCGAGGTCCCATAGACGGCAACCTGATAATGAACATAATCTGTTTTCGTCATGTGGACTGAGGGATTAATATTGACCCGAACATCATGGTTAGCACCATGGGGACAAAATGCCTTGTTGAGAGTCATGTAAGCACATAGTGGAGTTGGAGGAGGGGGGAGGTAGTGGTGGTTGAAGCATTTATGAACATGGGGATAGAGTTACAGTGAGCAAAACTGAGGAGAAAACAAAACACGTGGAGAAACATTCTTGTGGTCAAAAGTGAGTAAGGGAAATGTGAGCTCTCCTCAATGCTCTTCACTTGTGTCTGAAGCAGGAAACTGGGGTTCACTCTTGTTTATTTTTATTCATGTCTAACTCTCCTCGAGTGAAATAATAACCTAAAAACAGGAAAAACCCAGACTGTGTCACCAAGTGTGCCTGTGCAAACAATCTCTACAGAGCATGAATGGCTGGATTGTCAGAGCTCCAAACAGATCATGGAAACTCATCTCTAGTGTATTAAAGGTGTGTGAATGGTATAATGTAGCAAAGGTGATTTCTTTTTATTATCATAATTACAGAAAAGTAATACTGTTCAGTGGCCATGGGCGGGACTTTCTGGCTGTGCTTGCCCCAAACCGGAAAATCCCGCCTGAGGTCTACGGACATTTGCATGGTCCGCCCGCCGCTCCCCCACCACCCCGCCTGCTATGATTCCCCCAGTGGGTGGGATGAGGAAAATTCCCCCCTATGTGTCTGGTAAACCGGCGGCATGGTAGCACAGTGGTTAGCACTGCTGCTTCACAGCTCCAGGGACCTGGGTTCGATTCCCGGCTTGGGTCACTGTCTGTGTGGAGTTTGCACATTCTCCTTGTCTCTGCGTGGGTTTCCTCCGGGTGCTCCGGTTTCCTCCCACAGTCCAAAGATGTGCGGGTTAGGTTGATTGGCCATGCTAAAATTGCCCCTTAGTGTCTTGGGATGCATAGATTAGAGGGATTAGCGGGTAAAATATGTCGGGATATGGGGCTAGGGCCTGGGTGGGATTGTGATCGGTGCAGACTCGATGGGCCGAACGGCCTCTTTCTGTACTGTAGGGTTTCTATGATTCTATGATTTCTCTGAAACACAACTCCTATTTGAAATAAAGACAACATACTGCAGACGGAGGGTCATCCAGACTGGAAACATTGGCCCTATTCTCTCTCCACAGATGCTGTTGGACCTGCTGAGATTTTCCAGCAGTTTCTGTCTTTGCTCTTTGAAATGATTTGTTCTGAGTTGCTGTGTTTTTGGTTCACCTTGTCTCCCTATTGGATGCAACTCTTAATTGTTCTGGTCTTGCAGATAGTTGAGCTTCAGTTGTGTCCTGTGACTGATTCCTCCCTGATTGCGCTCCTCGTTAACTTTCTTGATGTCAATCTGATTCTTGCCCCATTTGGTTTGTCTTTGACGCATTCTCCACACTTAAATCCTGCAGCTTCTCCCAATTGTCCTGTTTTGTAGCTTTCACTACAAGGCAGGTGAGAATTCAACAGATGAGAGAGATTATTATGACGCCAATGAGCCTCTGAGTTTTAATTGTTTTAGCAACAGGGCTAGAAGGAGATTTTACAAGGTGGCACGCTGGCACAGCTGCCACAGAGCGCCAGGGACCCAAGTTTAATTCCGGCCTCGGGTCACTGTCTGTGTGGAGTTTGTACATTCTCCCCGTGTCAGCCTGGGTTTCCTCCGGGTACTCCAGTTTCCTCCCACAGTCCAAAGATGAGCAGGATGGGTGAATGGGCCATGCTAAATTGACCCTAGTGTCAGGGGGATTAGCTGTGCAAATATGTGGGGTTACGGGAAAAGGGCCTGGGTGGGATTGTGGTTGGTGCAGACTCGATGGGCCGAATGGCCTCCTTCTGCACTGTCGGGATTTTATGACTAATTCCACAGAATGACTGGAGGAGGATGCATTGTTATAATTCCTCATTTACTTCTTTTATTTGTTTATCGGAAGTCAACATCTGTTGCTCATTCCTAAATTCCTTTCAGAAAGTGGTGTTGCACTACCTTCTTGAACAGCTGCAGTTCATGTGGTGTAGATACACCCATAGTGCTGCTAGAAAGGGATTTTGACCTTGTGATAGTGAAGGAAAAGTGACTTAGTTCCACATCAGGATGGTGTATGTATTGGAGGGGAAATTGGAGGTGATGGTGTTCGCATGCGTTTGCTGCCCTTGTCCTTCTAAGTGGTAGAGATTGTTGGGTTTGTCATGAAATCTATTGATCTTTGTGTCCCTGGGTTTTAAATTCATTGTCTGTGGACATTGATGCAGGATGTACCAATGTTTGTTGTATCGGTTCCTGCCTAGTAACAATGGTCGGACCCTCTGGGAGTATTTTGATGGATTCCCAGATCAGTTCAATTGCCAGCAAACACCTCCTATTGAGGCGGTCAGTTTGAGGCAGACCACCAGCCAGAAGTGTCACAGACACAGGGACAGAAACAGGTCCCAGTTAAGTTAAAGAAAGAGATTCCAGAAGCAGGCTTTAAGTGAAAAGGTCCATTGCGGCAAAGGTGCCCCTTTTGGAGCGGCGATGTTTTGCTTGGCACAGCCATAGACCTGAAACTGTTCTTGTTTTTAATGTACTCGGGAATCCATGGAGAAATAATCATGGAAGGTGATATTGAAATCCTGTGAATTGGGTCATTGTTAAAATCATCCCACTGGGAACAACTTTTGGTGACAATTCCAAAGAGACATCTTAAACAGTGAATTCCCCATCAGATAGAGTTTCAACAGGATTGTTTGATTTGGTGTTTACTGAAGTCTCGGTGGGTTTACGAGAAATCCATGGACTCTGTCATGGCTGCATCTGACATTTACTCTGCAGTGAGATGTGTTTGGCTACAGTTTGTCTGTTAATTCACTTGTATGTCATGCTTAGGCTGAATTTTAGATACAAAAAGTAAAGTTGGTTTTTGTTTGTTCAAAGCCCATGGAATTTTGTGGCTTTATTCCAAAAGTACGTGTCTTGAATCTCAACCATTATCAACTTTAAACAAACATTATTGGTTGATAACTGGATCTACCCCCTACATCCCTGAGTCTGGCCAGGGATCATAAGGTGCTGTCAAAGGTACCTTGGTGAGTTGCTGCAGTGCATATTGTAGATGGCACACACTGCTGCCAATGTTTGTCAGTGGTGGAGGGAGTGAGTTTAATGTAGTGGATGGATTACCAATCAGGCAGGCTGCTTTATCCTGAATGGTATTGAGGTCCTTGAGTGTTGTTGGAGCTGCACCCATTCAGACAAGTAAAGAGCATTCCATCACACTCCTGAATTGTGCCTTGTAGATGGGGGATAGGCTTTGAGGGTCATGAGGTGAGTTACTCATCACAGAATTCCCACTTCTAACCTACTCTTACAGTCAAAGTATTTATATGGCTGGTCCAGTTCAGTTTCTGGTCAATGGTAACCCCAGGATTTTGACAGTGGGGAATTCAGCGATGATAATGCCATTGAGGATTAAGCAGAAATACTTAGATTCTCTTATGTTGGAGATGATTACTGTCTGGCACTTGTGTGGCATGAATGTTCCCTGCCGCTTATAAACTCAAGCATTTATCCAGGCCTTGTTGCATATGAGCGCGGATTGCTTCATTTCTGAGGAGTCATGAATAGTGCTGAACATTGTGCAATCATCAGTGAATGTCTCCACTTCTGACCTTCTGATGGAGGGACGGTCACTGATGAAGCAGCTGAGGATGGTTGGACCTCAGACAATACCCTGTGGAACTCCTGGAGTGATGTTCTGGAACTGAGATTATTGACCTCCAACCACCACAACCATTTTCCTTTATGCCAGATTTGACTCCAATGAAGCAGTGGCACAGTGGTTAGCACTGCTGCCTCATAGTAAGAAGTCTCACAACACCAGGTTAAAGTCCAACAGGTTTATTTGGTAGCAAAAGCCACTAGCTTTCGGAGCACCGTTCCTTCGTCAAGTAAGTGGGAGTTCTGTTCACAAACAGGGCATATAAAGACACAAACTCAATTTACAAAATAACGGTTGGAATGCGAGTCTTTACAGGTAATCAAGTCCTAAAGGTACAGACAATTGGAGAGAGAGTTAAGCACAGGTTAAAGAGATGTGTATTGTCTCCAGCTGGGACAGTTAGTGAGATTTTGCAAGCCCATGTCATGGGGGTCACAGATAGCGTGACATGAACCCAAGATCCCGGTTGAGGCCGTCCTCATGTGTGCGGAACTTGGCTATCAGTCTCTGCTCAGCGACTCTATGTTGTCGTGTGTCGTGAAGGCTGCTTTGGAGAACGCTTATCCGAAGATCAGAGGCTGAATGCCAATGACCGCTGAAGTGTTCCCCAACAGGAAGAGAACACTCTTGCCTGGTGATTGTCGAGCGGTATTCATTCATCCGTCGTCGTAGCGTCTGCCTGGTCTCCCCAATGTACGCACAGTGCCAGGGCCCCGGATTCGATTCCCGGCTTGGGTCACTGTCTGTGCGGAGTCTGCATGTTCTCCCTGTATCCCCGTGGGTTTGCTCCGGATGCTATGATTTCCTCCCACAGTCTGAAAGACGTGCTGTTTAGGTGCATTGGCCGTCCTAAATTCTCCCTCAGTGTACCTGAACTGCAGCCGGAGTGTGGACACTAGGGGATTTTCACAGTAATTTCATTGCAGTGTTAATGTAAACCTACTCGTGACACTAATAAATAAACTTAACTTAAAACTAGTGAGGAGTTTTCCCCCTGATTCCCATTGATTCTAGGTTTGCTAAGGCTCCTTGATGCCATACTCAGTCAAATGTTGCCTTGATGTCAAGGGCAGTGACTCTCACCTCACTTCTTGGGCTCATCTCTTTTGTCCATGGTGGAACCAAAGCTGTAATGAGATAAGGGACTAGGTTGTCTTGGCAGAACCCAAGCTGAGCATCAGTGAGCAGGTTATTGCTGTGTAAGTACCATGTCAATGACCCCTTCAATCATCTTGCTGATGATTGAGAGTAGACTGATGTGGCAGTAAATTGGCCAGTTTGGATTTGCGGATAGGCCATACCCGGGCCATTTTCCACATTGCCAGTAGATGCCCGCATTGATGTTGAATTGGAACATCTCAGTTTATGATGTTTACGAAGAAAGCAGAGGTATTTTGGGGCTTTTTTATATACTAAGAAAATATAGGAGAGAAGTTTTTTGCCATAGCCTCAGGGGGACATGGTTTATACTTGATAGTTGGCAAAGTAATATTCAATTGACACTGAGTGTCTGGCAGTGAGACACGGAATTAATAAAGATCATTAACATTTGTCACTCTGAAAGCTGATTCAGCACTTGGAAGATCTCAATGTCAGCACTGCACCACAGCAACACTTCCATATCCTATAAGTAGTCTTGCAGTCCAAAGCCACACAACTAACTTTCCCCGTAATCTGTTCCGAGCTATACAGCTATAAGAGCTTTACTCTTATGTGAGGAATAAAAGAATGACCAGGGTGAGGTTAGGGCCGGTCAAGGACAGTAGTGGGAACTTGTGTATGGAGTCAGTGGAGATAGGCGAGGTGATGAATGAATACTTTTCTTCAGTGTTCACCAAGGAGAGAGGCCATGTTTTTGAGGAAGAGAAGGTGTTACAGGCTAATAGGCTGGAGGAAATAGATGTTCGGAGGGAGGATGTCCTGGCAGTTTTGAATAAACTGAAGGTCGATAAGTCCCCTGGGCCTGATGAAATATATCCTAGGATTCTTTGGGAGGCAAGGGATGAGATTGCAGAGCCTTTGGCTTTGATCTTTGGGTCCTCGCTGTCCACGGGGATGGTGCCAGAGGACTGGAGAATGGCGAATGTTGTTCCTCTGTTTAAGAAAGGGAATAGAAATGACCCTGGTAATTATAGACCGGTTAGTCTTACTTCGGTGGTTGGTAAATTGATGGAAAAGGTCCTTAGGGATGGGATTTACGACCATTTAGAAAGATGCGGATTAATCTGGGATAGTCAGCACGGATTTGTGAAGGGCAAGTTGTGCCTCACAAATTTGATAGAATTTTTTGAGGAGGTAACTAAGTGTGTTGATGAAGGTAGAGCAGTTGATGTCATATACATGGATTTTAGTAAGGCGTTTGATAAGGTCCCCCATGGTCGGCTTATGATGAAAGTAAGGAGGTGTGGGATAGAGGGAAAGTTGGCCGATTGGATAGGTAACTGGCTGTCTGATCAAAGACAGAGGGTGGTGGTCGATGGAAAATTTTCAGATTGGAGGCAGGTTGCTAGCGGAGTGCCGCAGGGATCAGTGCTTGGTCCTCTGCTCTTTGTGATTTTTATTAATGACTTAGAGGAGGGGGCTGAAGGGTTGATCAGTAAATTTGCTGATGACTCCAAGATTGGTGGAGTAGTGGATGAGGTGGAGGGCTGGTGTAGGCTGCAAAGAGACATCGATAGGATGCAAAGCTGGGCTGAAAAATGGCAAATGGAATTTAACCCTGATAAATGTGAGGTGATTCATTTTGGTAGGACTAATTTAAATGTGGATTACAGGGTCAAAGGTAGGGTTCTGAAGACTGTGGAGGAACAGAGAGATCTTGGGGTCCATATCCACAGATCTCTAAAGGTTGCCACTCAAGTGGATAGAGCTGTGAAGAAGGCCTATAGTGTGTTAGCTTTTATTAACAGGGGGTTGGGGTTTAAGAGCTGTGGGGTTATGCTGCAACTGTACAGGACCTTGGTGAGACCACATTTGGAATATTGTGTGCAGTTCTGGTCACCTCACTATAAGAAGGATGTGGAAGCGCTGGAAAGAATGCAAAGGAGATTTACCAGGATGCTGCCTGGTTTGGAGGGTCGGTCTTACAAGGAAAGGTTGAGGGAGTTAGGGCTGTTCTCTCTGAAGCGGAGGAGGCTGAGGGGAGACTTAATAGAGGTTTATAAAATGATGAAGGGGATAGATAGAGTGAACGTTCAAAGACTATTTCCTCGGGTGGATGGAGCTATTACAAGGGGGCATAACTATAGGGTTCGTGGTGGGAGATATAGGAAGGATGTCAGAGGTAGGTTCTTTACGCAGAGAGTGGTTGGGGTGTGGAATGGACTGCCTGCAGTGATAGTGGAGTCAGACACTTTAGGAACATTTAAGCGGTTATTGGATAGGCACATGGAGCACACCAGGATGATAAGGAGTGGGATAGCTTGATCTTGGTTTCAGATAAAGCTCGGCACAACATCGTGGGCCGAAGGGCCTGTTCTGTGCTGTACTGTTCTATGTTCTATGTTTCTAAGATCCATTCCATTACCGGCCGAGTGTACCGACATGTAGCCACACTGAACATAACCCGCTCAACACTTATTCCCACCTTTCTGCGTTCAGCACCTTTTTTTGGTTGTGCTATGCCTTCGAGAGATAGTAGCATGCCATTGTAGCATAAAGTTGTTCAGCCAAGTAAGGGTTAATGTGGGGCTGGGGAATAGCACTTGCCCTTTGCAGAGCTCTGTGCAGGAGTTTGAGATCACGTACCAACCGACTCAAGAACAGCTTCTTCCCTGCTGCCATCAGACTTTTGAGTGGACCTACTTTATATTAAGCTGATCTTTCTCTACACCTCAGGTATGACTGTAACTCTATGTTCTGCACTCTCTCCTTTCCTTCTCCCCGATGTACTCTACGAGTGGTGTGTTTTGTCTGTATAGTGCGCAAGAAACAATACTTTTCACTGGATTCCAATACATGTGACAATAATAAATCAAATCAAATATATCGAATCCTATACTGGTTTGAATTTGCATTGGCTCTAGTAGGGGAACCCAGTAAGTCCCTTAAGACAGATCCCTGAAAAAAGGAATAGGATAAATATTTGAAGGAGAAAACATTGCAGGAAAAGAGCTGGGAAAGGGGGCTTTTTGTGACCTCATTCACAGGATATGGGTATCACTGGCAGGCCAGCATTTATGGTCTGGCTTTAATTGCCCTTGCAGTAACAGCAGGGTGCTGATCTGAGATGAGTTGTAAGCCTGCCCTACCTCATTATTAGACTGATGGGATTTGGAGCAGATTCAATGATGAATTACAATGAAATTCCTGCCTCACTGCATTCCCCCTTAGATGCAGAGTTGGCAATGAGATTCTGTGATATTATATTTTTATAATTAGCTGAGAAAAAAAGCAAGAGAAGGGAAGTATTAGTTATTAGTTGCAAATTACTTTCCAAATTGGTAAATTGGTTATAATAAGATCATAGAATCCCTACAGTGCAGAATAAGTCCATTCGACACATCGAGCCTGTACCAACAACAACCCCTCCCAGGCCCTATCCTCGTAACCCCATGTATTTGCACTGCTAATTCCCCTGACACTAGGGATAATTTTTGGGTGGCCAATCCATCTAACCCACACATCTTTGGACTTTGGGAGGAAAGTGGAGCACCCGAAGGAAACCCACGCAGACACGGGGAGAACGTGTTCCCCTGAAGTAGGATAGAGTTTATTCCATTCTCCAAGGGGAATGGAAAGCTGGCGGTCTCTCTGCCAAAAGACTGCCAGAACACGAGGACAATTGGAGCTTTCTTGACTGAGAAAGACAGATGTTTTTATTGGGCAAGGCCATCAAGGGATATGTAGGAAAGGCAGGAAAATGGAATAACGGCAGGAAAATGGAATCAGTCACTCATTGCGGGAGCAGGTACAATGGGCTCAGTGCTTTACACTGGTTCTGAATACTCCGATGAGCAGGATTTACCATAAAGATGGTGGCCCTGCCCTCTTGGCAACAGCTGAAAGTCCAGTTGGCCTGGGACCAGGAGAAATGCCGGAGATCCACACATAGTCAGAAGTAAGTGGGATGCGTTCACTGGGGCTAATCAGGCAAGGAGGATTGAGAGGCCAGGGGACGTTCCTTGCAGCTTGAGACACCCTTTGTAGGGACATTAGATGCCCCAACAGGAAGGCTCTTCCTCTTGAGTTTGAAGGCAGTCCACCAGGATATGCCTGTCAACCAGGCCATGTGGAATGGCCTCTGCTCCACAACTGCTGCAGGTAAAATATCGGTGGCAGCAGGAAGAGACTGTTAAGTGACCATTAATGGGCACTTAAGCATTAAGTTAGCACTGCTGCCCCGCAGTGCCAGGGACTGGGGTTCATTTCCCGGCTTGGGTCACTGTCTGTGTGGAGTCTGCACATTCTCCCCGTGCTTGCGTGGGTCTCCTTCGAGTGCTCTGGTTTCATCCCACACTCCAAAGATGTGCGGGTTAGGTTGATAGGCTATGGTAAATTGCACATTGTATCAGGGGGATTAACAAGGGTAAATTCATGGGGTTATGGGGATTGGGCCTGGGTGGAATTGTGGTAAGTGCAGACTCGATGGGCCGAATGGCCTCCTTCTGCACTGTCGAGATTCTATGATTCTATGGATTCTAATAGACCCCTTACTGCTCTCAGTTGCCCCAAAGGGGAGTGGGCTGGTAAAATACTAGTGGAATAGTAGAAAGGGTTATGCAACAGGGATGGTCATAACCCCCCCCACTCCCCGCACTTGCCTCCACAACCTACCTTATTGTATGCATTGCCTGGAGGGGGTGGGTGGGGAATGGGGGTGGTGGGGAGGAGGGGGGATGGGGTTTGCCCATAAAATTCCAGCTGGCATTGCATATTGCACATACCTGGAAAATATTGCTTCATGTTGTGAACTGCCATTGGGCATGACGCATTAGGCAAAGGTCAGTCAGAATATATGAAGAGTACCTTGGCCCCTGACTTTACAGTTCAGTTCCATTTTGTCACATTGGCATTGCACGGTTCAGGGACTGGCTCAAAGCTGGGAAACAAGTTGCAGAGAAGTACATTTCAGCAGTTCAGCAAAAAAAGCTTTTAGGAGTGTTTTTTTTTCCAGGCTGTGCTTCTCGCACTGTGGTTAACTGATTTTAAGTCATTTATTTGCTCAGAAGCGCACAACTGCACTGCATAAAGCCAAAAGACCAGAGAAAATAGATGGTGAAGATGGATAATTACCCTGCTCCACAAGCTTGTAGTTCTATTGCTTAAGTGGCTACATGCGTGTGTTGCTAGTTAATTCGCCACATAATTAACATCCAGTAATTAATTTGCTCTGTTCTGCTTTTTAATTCCCTGCTGCACTTGTGGTTTAAAAATTCTCTGGCGTTCATTTTCGGTTTCCATGGCTACGACTTTATCAAAGTCTACCACGCAGATAGAGGAACAAGCAATGGATTTCTGAATTAAGGAGGCAATGACAAGGAAATTGCTCTTGGAGTGGGTGGAATTTTACTTACAGTCCAGGATTAAATTGAATGGAACTTTCTCTCCAAGTACTGCGAAAAAAAAAGATTTATTTAGCTAGGTGGCAATAAATGTCGATCTCAGCACCTATGGAGAGTCTGGGATCAGGTATTTAAGAATCTTAACCTGGGCAATTTAGGGAATGGAATTGTATTTAATTAACACTGAAATAGGATATTAAACTTTGTGTGGAGGTGGCATGGGGGTGGCGGGTGGGGGGGTGGTTCATAGCTCAGTTGGCTAGGTGAAACATAGAAACATAAAATATATGTGCAGGGATAGGCTATTCGGCCCTTTGAGCCTGCTCCACCATTCAATATGATCATGGCTGATCATGCGCTTTCAGTATCCCACTCCTGCTTTCTCTCCATACCCCTTGATCCCTTAATCTACAAGGGCTACATCCAGCTCCCTCTTTAACATATCTAACGAACTGGCCCCAACAGCCTTCTGCGGTAGACAATTCCACAGGTTCACAACTCTCTGAGTGAAGAGGTTCTTCCTCATCTCAGTCCTGAATGGTTTACCACTTATTCTTAGACCCTTAGTTCTGGACTTCCCCAACATTGGGAACATTCTTCCCACATCTAGCCTGTCCAGTCCCATCAGGATTTTATATGTTTCTATCAGATCCCCTCTCATTCTTCTGGATTCCAGTGAGTACAAGCCCAGTTGATCTAATCACTCTTCATATGTCAGTCCTGCCATTCTGGGAATCAATCTGGTGAACCTTTGCCGGATACCCTCAACAGCAAGAATGTCCTTCCTTAGACTAGGAGGTCAAAACTGCACACAATACTCAAGGTGTGACCTCACCAATGCCCTAGATAACTGCAGCAAGACATCCTTACTCTTATACTCAAATCCTCTTGCTATGAAGGCCAGCATGCCATTAACTTTACAATCTGCCTGCTGTACCTGCATGCCAACCTTTAGCGACTGTTCCACCATGACACCCAGGTCACGTTGCACTTCCCCTTTTCTTAAAGTGCCACCATTCAGATAATAATCTTCCTTCCTGTTTTTGCCACCAAAGTGGATAACCTCACATTGATGATGGCTAGTGTGTGGTTTAGAACAACAGCAACAATATCAGTTTGATTCCTGTTCTCTCTCAGCTAGTAAGAGTTTTAACGACACCATGTTAAAGTCCAACAGGTTTATTTGGTAGCAAATACCATTAGCTTTCGGAGCGCTGCTCCTTCGTCAGATGGAGTGGAAATGTGCTCTCAAACAGGGCACAGACACAAAATCAAGTTACAGAATACTGTAACTTGATTTTGTAACAGTATTCTGTAACTTGATTTTGTGTCTCTGTGCACTGTTTGAGAGCACATTTCCACTCCATCTGACGAAGGAGCAGCGCTCCGAAAGCTTATGGTATTTGCTACCAAATAAACCTGTTGGACTTTAACCTGGTGTTGTTAAAACTCTTACTGTGTTCACCCCAGTCCAACGCCAGCATCTCCACATCATGACTCTCTCAGGTAAACATGGGACCTATCTCCTTTAGTATTAGTTAATCTATTAGTTCACAAGTAGGCTTACATTCACACTGCAATGAAGTTACTGTGAAAATCTCCCAGTCGCCACACTCTGGCGCCTGTTCGGGTACACTGAAGGAGAATTTAGCATGGCCAATGCACCTAACCAGCACGTCTTTCTGACTGTGGGAGGAAACCGAAGCACCCGGAGGAAACCCACGCAGACACGGGGAGAACGTGCAGACTCCACACAGACAGTGGCCCAAGCCAGGAATCGAACCCGGGTCCCTGGAGCTGTGAGGCAGCAGTGCTAACCACTGTGCCAGTCCTATGTGCCATCTCCACATGACTCCAGTCTCAGGCCAACAGTAGGTTGACTCCTAAAGTACTCAGCAAGCTAGGAATGGGCAATAAGTATTGATTGATCTGTGACACCCATGACCCAAGAACAAGCATGAAAAAATGAGTGAACCTGCAATTTTGTGTCAAATAAGAACTTGCAAGAAAGCTAATTCAGACATGTTCTTGTGAGAACACATGAGCAGGCGTTGAATAGATTTAGGATGGCACGGTGGCACAGTGGCAGGCACTGCTGCCTCATAGTTCCTGAGACCTGGGTTCGATTTCGGCCTTGGGTGGCTGTGTGGAGTTTGCATGTTTCCTCCAGGTGCTCCAGTTTCCTCACACACTCCAAAGATGTGCAGGTTAGGTGGATTGGCCATGCTAAATTGTCCCATAGTTTCCCAAGATCTGTAGGTTAAGGGGATTGGCTGGGTAAATATGTGGGGTTATGGGGTTAGGGCCTAGGGAAGATGCTCTGTTGGAGAGTTGGTGCAGACTTGATGGGCTGAATGGCCTCCTTCTGCACTGTACGATACTGACTGTTCTGTAAACTTTACCTTATGTGGAATACGACGATTTACAAATTAAAACTAAATAAGGTCTCACGTAGTGTTAATTTAGTTTATCATCGCAAAGGCTGAAGAAGCAGAACTTTGTGTAGACACAGATCGAGTCCAGATCACAAGGGAGTTTCATTATTATTTACCATGCCTTAGTGTATCAATAATTATAGGAAGACTCAGCTACAAAGACTTTCACATGTTGAGAGATTGTGTCTCCATGAAGAACAATGGCTACAGTGACAACAAGCATCAATGCTGAAAACAGCAACCCAGCAGCTCACAATGACACTCAATAACCTCCTCACATGTGGCACTTGAGGCCGAACCTGTCTCTCACAGATTGGACTCTCCAGCAGAAATGCACCAAATGTAACTAGAACATAAGATAAGAACAAAAGAACTAGAAGCAGGAGTAGGTCATCTGGCCCCTCGAGCTGCTTCACCATTCATTAAGATCATGGCTGATCTTTTCATGGACTCAGTTCCACTTACCCGCCCGCTCACCATAATCTTTAATTCCTTTACTGTTCAAAAATGTCTCCATCCTTGCCTTAAACACATTCAATGAGGTAGCCTCAACTGCTTCACTGGGCAGGGAATTCCACAGATTCACAACCCTTTGTGTGAAGAAGTTCCTCCTCAACTCAGTCCTAAATCTGCTCCCCCTTATGTTGAGGCTATGGCCCCTAGTTCTAGTTTCACCTGCCAGTGGAAACAACGTCCCTGCTTCTATCTTATCCATTCCCTTCATACTCTTATATGTTTCTATAAGATCTCCCCTCATTCTTCTGAATTCCATTGAGTATAGCCCTAGTATACTCAGTCTCTCCTCATAAGCCAACCCTCTCAACTCCGGAATCAACCTAGTGAATCTCCTCTGCACCCCCGCCAGTGCCAGTATATCCTTTCTCAAGTAAGGAGACCAAAACTGTACATGATACTCCAGGTGTGGCCTCACCAGCATCTTATACAGCTGCAACATAACCTCGCTGTTTTTAAACTCCATCCCCCTAGCAATGAAGGACAAAATTCCATTTGCCTTCTTAATTACCTGTTGCACCTGCAAACCAACTTTTTGTGATTCATGCACAAGGACACCAGGTCCCTCTGCACAGCAGCAAGCTGCAAATTTTACCACCTAAATAGTAGTCCATTTTGCCGTTATTCCTACCAAAATGGATGACCTCACATAGAACATAGAACATAGAACATTACAGCACAGTACAGGCCCTTCGGCCCTCGATGTTGCGCCGACCTATGAAACCAATCTAAAGCCCATCTAACCCATTCAATTCCAATATCATCCATATGTTTATCCAATGACCATTTAAATGCCCTTAATGTTGGCGAGTCCACTACTGTTGCAGGCAGGGCATTCCATGCCCTTACTACTCTCTGGGTAAAGAACCTACCTCTGACATCTGTCCTATATCTATCACCCCTCAATTTAAAGCTATGTCCCCATCCGAGGAAAAAGGCTCTCACTGTCCACTCTATCTAATCCTCTGATCATCTTGTATGCCTCTATTAAGTCACCTCTTAACCTTCTTCTATCCAGTGAAAACAGCCTCAAGTCCCTCAGCCTTTCCTCATAAGACCTTCCCATCATACCAGGCAACATCCTGGTAAATCTCCTCTGCACCCTTTCCAATGCTTCCACATCCTTCCTATAATGCGGCGACCAGAACTGTATGCAATACTCCAAGTGCGGCCGCACCAGAGTTTTGTACAGCTGCAACATGACCTCCTGGCTCCAAAACTCAATCCCTCTACCAATAAAAGCTAACACACCGTACGCCTTCTTAACAACCCTATCAACCTGGGTGCCAACTTTCAGGGATCTATGCACATGGACACCGAGATCTCTGCTCATCCACACTACCAAGTATCTTACCAATATTGTACTCCAGACACTTGCCCACTCACTTAGACTATCTATATCCCTTTGCAGATGTTCAGCATACTCTGCACACTTTGCTCTGCCACTCATCTTAGTGTCAGAGCGATCTGTAATATTAAGACAAAACTATCCCATCACCAATGGATTTGCTGGATGTCCATCATCTCATGTGGATGGAAGGATGTTGATGACAGACATATGGGGCAATGGGATCGAATGATTCTTACATGGGATGTAGGTGTAGGTGGCCAAGCCAGCATTTGTTGTCCATCGCTAATTGTCCTTGATCTGATATTTCTCCTACAAAGGTTGTAAATGCTAAGCATTTTGTTAGCCAATCTTTCCATCAGTATATGCCTCACTTTGCACCCTGAGAGGTCAATCATCCTGGATGCCCTGAAGGGGTTTATTCGGCATAAACCTTCCTTTTGGGTTTTGAACATGAAGCTAAAATAGAGAGAGAGAGAGATGCAGGTGACCAGTAACGTTTTTCCAAAGAAATAACTGTAGGTCCGCCAAAAACTGCAAGACAGTCAGAATTCAGATAGGTATTTAGGTATCATCAGTCAAGCAAGGTGACCCACTGATGTGGGGAAGCATGGCATGTTCATGATTTCATAACATTATACACAAGTCTGCTGGTTGGATTAAGCAAGACCGAACATAATTGTTGCCCTGTATATTCACTCGCTATGTGTGAAGTAAACAGAATAATTGATTTGTATCTGTCTTAGTTTCATGCTATTCCTGGGCTGACATTGAAAAGATTGAAGATGCTCATCCGTGTGGAAGAGGTGATAGTTGGTTTGTATGTTACTTTTCCTAAGTTTTGTCATTGTTGAAGAGAATGCTACAGTGTAAGAAGTGCAGAACTCACTTACAGATCTGGCTGATGTTTCTTGAATCTACGTGTTTGTGACAGTTCCCTTTTAAAGCTATGGAAATTCATAAGCACATGGGGCAGGATTTTCCGGCTGCGCTCGTCCCAAGGCCGGAAAATCCCATCCGAGGTCAATGGACCTCTGCATGGTCTGTGTCCTGCCTGCTACAATTCCCTTGGTGGGCGGGATGGCAAAATTCCACCAATAATCTTTCCTGTGGGTCTCCAGATACTTTAGCTTACCCTGTCTCCTGGAGCAGCTAGGCACCTCAACAAGGGACACCTCTCATTCTGTGGTGGCCTATACAGTTTAGAGAAAATAGATGACCCATCCCCCCCCCCCTCCCCCGCACTCCAACATCCCCAACAATCCGGCAATGATAAATATTGACATCAGGAACAAAAAAACTATGGCATTTATTTCTGGGCAATGCCATTCACTGCAGCTAAAGGATTCGTGTGGAGGGCGTAGAAGATCTGCAGAGAGATTTGGACAGGCTGAGAGTGGGCGAGGATCTGGCAGATGGAGTATAACGTTGACACATGCGAGGTTATTCACTTTGGAAGAAATAATAGCAAATTGGATTATTATCTAAATGGAAAGAAATTACAACATGTTGCTGTGCAGAGGGATCTGGGGGTCCTTGTGCATGAGACGCAAAAACCCAGTCTGCAGGTGCAACAGGTGATCAAGAAGGCAAATGGGATGTTGGCCTATATTGCAAGGGGGATAGAATATAAAAGCAGAGATGTCTTGCTGCATCTGTACAGGGCATTGGTGAGGCCGCAGCTGGAATACTGTGTGCAGTATTGGTCCCCTTATTTGCGGAAGGATATATTGGCCTTGGAGGGAGTGCAGAGAAGGTTCACCAGGTTGATAGCAGAGATGAGGGGTGTTGATTATAAGCAGAGACTGAGCAGATTGGGTTTGTACTCATTGGAATTTAGAAGGCTGAGGGGGGATCTTATAGAGACCTATAAGATAATGAAGGGGCTGGATAGGGTAGAGGTGGAGAGATTCTTTCCACTTAGAAAGGAAACGAGAACTAGAGGGCACAGCCTCAAAATAAAGGGTCAGTTTAGGACAGAGTTGAGGAGGAACTTCTTCTCTCAGAGGGTGGTGAATCTCTGGAATTCTCTGCCCACTGAAGTGGTGGAGGCTACCTCGTTGAATATGTTTAAATCACGGATAGATGGATTCCTGATCGGTAAAGGAATTAGGGGTTATGGGGATCAGGTGGGTAAGTGGAACTGATCCACTTCAGATCAGCCATGATCTTATTGAATGGCGGGGCAGGCTCGAGGGGCTAGATGGCCTACTCCTGCTCCTATTTCTTATGTTTCTTATTTAAATGGAACTGTTCCAGCACAGAATATTTTGGAGTGCGGTGAGGAATAGCGATGGGTGGAAGGATTTCAAATTGGCAGAACGTGGGAAGGTAATCAAGGATCATATCTGGCTTGTTTTATGCTGCAGGATGACCAATATCATTACTATAAACTAACTTTAATTGTGTACAGTTTTGGTCTCCTTTTCTGAGGATGTTCTTGCTCTTGAGGGAGTGCAGTTAAGGTTTACCAGGCTGATTCCGAGGATGGTGGGACTGATGTATGAGAGATTGACTAGGTTCGGATTGTTTTTGCTGGAGTTTAGACCAATTAAGGGGGAGAATCTCACTGAGACTTATCAAATTCTAACAGGACTGGACAGGGTAGATGCAGGGAGGATGTTCCCGATGGTGGGGGAGTCCAGAACCAGGGATCACAGTCTGAGGATTTGGGGTAGACCATTTAGGACGGAGATGAGGAGACATTTTTTTCACCCAAAGAGTGGTGAGCCTGTGGAGTTCATTACCACAGGAAGTAGTTGATGCCAAAACATTGAATGGAATTCAAAAGGTGGCTAGATATAGCACTTGGGCGAATGGGATGAAAGGTTATGGGGAGAAAGCAGGAGTAGGCTATTGAGTTGGATGATCAGCCATGAACATGATGAATGGTGGAGCCAGATTGAAGGGCCAAATGGCCTCCTCCTGCTCCTATCTTCTATGTTTCTATGTTTATTATGAACACATTTTCAGAACATTAACACATATTGCAAGGCCTCCAGCCGGCCGTTGTTACAGTCCACATTGACAATTGCTATCTGACCTTTGACTCCCAAGGTCAGGTGACTCCATGAAGTACAGAGTGTACCGTATTATATCTAATACTGGACCCCCACACAAGAATCACCCTACTATTAAGACAACATTAATAGATTAATCCGAAAGGCAGGTATGAACAACACAGTTAAAGTCTTAACCAATTTTAATTGATCAAAAATAGATGGGATGAAGGAAAATGTTTGTGCCCAGCAAGAGGATTTTTATGTGTTCAGAACTGATTTCTCAATGAATGTGTTGCCACTGAGGAGGAATGAAATGCTCCTGACCTATTTCTGGATAAAGAGGTGGAACAAGTAGGTGAGCTAAAAGCACGGGAATATTTGAGAAACAGTGACCACAATGTAATGTGATGCTGCAAAAGAAAAGGGGAAAAGTGCAAAGCATACTCACCCGAGAGAAAGAAAACTAATTATATGAGAATACAAAGGAACCGTGGCTTGATTCACTGGGAGATAGAAATTGGTTAACATAACCATAGGACAACAGTGGGAACTGATTATATTGGTGAAGGAAAGGCTAAAAATCAAGCGCTTTTCAAGTTGGCGAAAAAAGAAAAATGGCAAATTAGTTTGGAAAATTGTAAAAGTCTGTGGGGATACATTGTAGGTGAATGGGATGAGCAGGTACATTGTTAGTGCAGATATTGAAGCTTATTTATTAGTGTCACAAGTAGGCTTACATTAACACTGCAATGAAGTTACTGTGAAAATCCCCGAGTCGCCC
Source organism: Mustelus asterias (assembly GCF_964213995.1). Taxonomy (NCBI): domain Eukaryota; kingdom Metazoa; phylum Chordata; class Chondrichthyes; order Carcharhiniformes; family Triakidae; genus Mustelus; species Mustelus asterias. The sequence goes on from NC_135807.1 coordinate 22,252,584, forward strand.
CACTCCGGCGCCTGTTCGGGTACACTGAGGGAGAATTTAACATGGTCAATGCACCTAACCAGCACGTCTTTCAGACTGTGGGAGGAAACCGGAGCACCCGGAGGAAACCCGCGCAGACACGGGGAGAACGTGCAGATTCCACACAGTGACCCAATGCGGGAATCGAACCTGGGTCCCTGGCGCTGTGAGGCAGCAGTGCTAATTCCTGTGCCACCGCGTTGTTGGAGTCATACCTGGCACAAAGGAAGATGGTTGCGGTGATTGGAGGTCAATCACCTCAGTTCCGGAACATCACTGCAGGGGTTCCTCGGGGTAGTGTCTGACCACTGTGCCGATCACCTCCTTCAATTTGGTCTAGTGTATTCACTGTTCCCAATGCGGCCTCCTCTACATCGGGTAGACTAAACACAGACAGGGTCATTGCTTTATGGAACCACCTTCACTCCACGTGTAAGCATGACCTCCAATCTTCCAGCCATTCGCCATTTTAACTCAGCATGTTGCTCTCGTGCCCACATGTCCATTCTTGGCATACTGCAATGCTCTGGTGATGCCCAATGCAAACTGGAGGAACAGCACTTCATCTTTCGGTTAGGCACGTCACAGCCTTCTACACTCAACATTGAGTGCAATATTTTTAGACTGTGAACTTTCTCCTCTAACTTTCCTCCCCCCCCTGGTTTTATTTTTTGATTTTCTTGGTTTGCCCTAATACAACTCCACCCCTCCCCCAAGGGGCCTTCTTCTCCCTAATTTTTAGTTTTGCCCCCACTGGGCATTGACCTTTATTCCCCTAGTAACACATTCTGCTCCCTTACTTTTATGCCACTATTATTACCTCTTCAGTCCTTAATGCTACCATTAACACTCCCTTTGTCTCATGTCCATGATGTCTTTGACAATCTCTCCTTAACTCCGACCTATCTCTGACCTTCTATTCTGTCAAACCCTCCTGGCGGCACGGTAGCACAGTGGTCAGCACTGCTGCCTCATAACGCCAGGGACCGGGGTTCAATTCCAGCAAAGTGTGACATGTCTGTGTGGAATTTGTACATTCTCCTCGTGTCTGTGTGGGTTTCTCTGGGTGCTCTGGTTTCCTTCCTCACTCCAAAGATGTGCAGGTTTCGGTGGATTGCCCATCTTAAATAAATTGCTCCTTCGTGTCAGGGGAATTAGCAGGGTAAATACACGACCGGAATTTTATGACCTCGCTCGGGCGAAGCTCTTCACGTCCTGTCCGAGGCCAACGGAGAATTGCGTTCTACGATTCCGGAGCGCGCGTGGCGGTAAAATTCCAGCCATGGATAGAGCCTGGGCTTGAAGGGTTGAAAGGCTCCTTCTGTACTGTAAGAATTCTATGATTCTATTCTATGATTCCCTCTGCAGCTATATCATTGATTACATTTCTATCCCCTACAGTTCTGTAAAAATGTCCCAAGGACTTGAAACATTAACTCTGCTTCTCTCTCCACAGACGCTGCCAGACCTGTTGAGTTAATCCAGCATTTTCTGTTCTTATTTTCAGATTTCCAGCAGTATTTTGCTTTTATATTTTGGGCCACGTTTCCATCAGTAGGCACAATGATACTGTATTGAAAGAAGGCAAACTTAATATAATCGTGAAAATAATTGGTAGGAATTTTTAAAAAACCCCTTCCTTTCTCAGTGGGATGTAAAGTTCTGTACCATCAGTAGCAGTTAAATCATAGAATCCCTACAGTGCAGAAGGAGGCCATTCAGCCCATCGAGTCTGCACCGCCTCTCCGACAGAGCATCCTACCCAGGCCCCATCCCTGTAACCCCACGTATTTACCCTGCTAATCCCCCCTAACCTACACATCTTGGAACACGAAGGAACAATTTAGCATGAGCAATCCACCCAACCCGCACATCTTTGGACTGTGGGAGGAAACCGGAGCAGTCGAAGGAAACCCACGCAGACACGGGGAGAATGTGCAAACTCCACACAGACAGTCAGCCAAGGCCAGAATTGAACCTGGGTCCCTGGTGTTGTGAGGCAGCAGTGCTAACCACTGTGCCACCTTGCAGCCCATCACATGTGGCGTAATTTTAAACATATGACCTAAAACAGACTCAAGGCTGGCAGCACGTCTGATGCAACGTAAAAACCTTTCAGTGGAATGCCTCGACTGTTTCAGATTCAGGCTTCACGAGATTACAGTCAGCGAGTTGTCAATTCATTCTCGATTAATTCAAGAACGGCTCTGAGCTGGAGAGCAGAAAATCTGATCCCTCCATAATTGTGATGAAGCAGGAAATTTTGATGCTCCTTCTGGCACCCCTAGAATTGCCCCTGTTCCCCACCAGTTTCGGAGGAGGTTCCTTTAAGGAAAACAGGCCACTTGTCAGCTGGTACAACAGAGCAGAGTGAGATTCAGAAGCAAGCTTCTCATGGTGTACTTTAGGTTGAGGAGCCCTTGGGTCTGTTTCTTGTCCATTTACAGCGACCAGATTGCTCAGAAGTATGGTTGACAGCTTTTGGAAATGACCAACCAGCCGTGCAGGCTCAATGAACCAAATGGCTTATTTCTGTTGTGTGACATTCTATGATGGTTCAGCCAGGTTATCCAATGAGTAACTGAGCCAAAGAGATCTCAAGACTAATCCATATGTGGAGGTCACCAAGGATGATACCATAAATGACGTTAGCATTCTACAGGCAGTATGGGGGAGGCGGGGAGATGGGAAGATGGTCAAGAATGATCAGTATAGACAGCACAGTGATGAGCACTGCTACCTCACAGCACCAGGGATCCGGATTCAATTTCAGCCTCGGGTCACTGTCTGTGTGGAGTTTGCATATTATCCCCGTGTCTGTGTGGGTTTACTAAATTAACCCTAGTGTCAGGGGATTAGCAGGGTAAATATGAAGGGTTATGGGAATAAGGCCTGGATGGGACTGTGGTCGGCACAGACTCGATGGACCGAATGGCCTCCTCCACTGTAGGGATTCTATGATTCTATGATTCTATTTCTGCTCCTACTTGCCTTTCACAGAATTCAAGAGGAGCTTTCTTTTTAATTGTTTAGATACATTATTTTTTTTAAACCATTTACCAACCAACTCAAGAACAGCTTCTTCCCTGCTGCCACCAGACTTGTTAATGGTTGCCTGGACCTACCCTATATTAAGCTGATCTTTCTCTACACCCTAGCTATGAGTGTAACACTACATTCTGCACCCTCTCCTTTCCTTCTCTATGAATGGTATGCTTTGTCTGTATAGCGCGCAAGAAACAATGCTTTCACTGTATACTAATACAAGCAACAATAATAAATTAGATCAAATCAGTTGTGGAAAAGTATAAATCCTGCCAGAGGCAACAATGATAAGGGCAAGAGTCTTGTTTTGTTTTAGTTTAAAGGAATCTAAAATGTCATGAGGGCTCATCTTGAAATATTATTCAGTGAGATAAAGTCTAAAGGTTAACTGCGAGCCTCATCAGCCTGAGCTCAGCACTTTGTGGTTATTCTGTGATTCAACTTACATGGAAAAGTGATAACCCTCTCTGGGGGAGGCCAATAGAAGCAAAAAAAAGTGTTAAGCTTTATTGTCGATACTGAATATGAAATTTTATTGACGGAGGGAGAACATTGGCTGCTTCTACTTCTCCGTGTTCAATGAATCAATTGAATTTATAACCAAATTTATGGCAGAATATCAAAGAGTTGCTTGAAACTGTGACAAAAATAAGCATTTTGGACTAAAATGGATGACACATCAGATCTGTTCTTCAGCTTGTATTGGGCTTAAATTTACAGAACCACAGAATCATAGAATGGTCACCGTATGGGAGGCCATTCGGCCCATTGTGTCTGTGTCTAATGTTCGAAGGAGCAATTCACCTCGTGCTCCTCCCCCACCTTCTCGCCGTAATGCTGCACATTCTTTCCTTCACACAACAATACAATTCACTGTGAATGCCTGGATTGAACCTGTCTCCACCATGTTCATAGAATCATAGAAACCCGGTAGTGCAGAAGGAGGCCATTCGGCCCATCGAGTGTGCATGACAACAGAGCATCCCACTCATGCCCTACCCCTGTAACCCCACATATTTACCCCTCTAATCCCCCTAACTCACACATCCTGGAACACTAGGGGCAATTTAGCATGGCCAATCCACCTAACCTGCACATCTTTGGACTTTTGTAAGGTATTCCATTCTAGATCCTAACCACTCACTGCGTGAACACATTTCTCCCCATGTTGCCATTCCTTCTTTTGCCAATTACCTTAAATCCGTGTCCTCTTGTTCTCAATCCTTCCACCAGTGGGAACAATTTTTCCCCACCTACTCTATTCAGACCCTTCATGACTTTGAATACCTGATCAAATTTCCTCTCAGCTTTCTCTTCACCAAGAAAAACAGTCCCAACTTCTCCAATCTATCTACGTAACTGAAGTTCTTCATCTCTGGAACCATTCTCCTGAATCTTTTCTACACTCTCTCTAATTCCATCACAGTCTTCCTCAAGTGTGGTGCCCAGAAGTGAATGTAATATTCCAGTTGATGCAGAACCAGTGTTTTATACAAGTTCAACATAACTTCCTTGCTTTTACACTCTTTGCCCTTATTATTAAAGCTTGGTGGAAGCAACACCATGCAAGACCATACTTGGAACTGTAAATAGTTGAAGACTTATCAATCAAGGTGTTTATGTTTAAACACACAGGTCGCACGATCTCATCAATGAGCCACTACCACAGCAACATAAAGGACCCATATTACGTATATAATATGACATGGTGGGATTTATTGATGGCACCATGGTGATTGGCAGTGGTGCTTAATGGTGATAAGGAAGATGCCAACTAAATGAATGCAGAACAAGGCATGGAACACTGAGCCCTAAATGAGACCTGAGAAGAGATTATGCCAGACCCTGAGTAATGTAGAATCGGAAAACCTGGACAGTTACGAGATGGGTGAGCAATAGAAAGAACATGGCAAGACCTTGTGGTCAGAATCCACCCCAAGAAGGGTAAGTGAATGCAGAGAAGTGCCTGTACTTATAGAGTCATAGAGTCATAGAGGTTTACAGCATGGATACAGGCCCTTCGGCCCAACTTGTCCATGCCGCCCTTTTTTTTAGTGTATTGTGGACTAGGTGGCGGTCCCAGGAGGCTCAGTAGAAGTGGAAAGGCAGGCGTGGAAAAACCTGTAAGATTGGTTGGCGGAGTCAAAAGTTTGAAAAACTGACAGAGGAAAAAGAAGAAAAGATCGCCATGCAGAGCTTTAAGTTTTTTTAAAAAAAGGAACTTAAAAAGAAAAGAATTTCTGCTGTTTCAGAAGAAACAGAAGCACCGGTGCTTTAAATTTTTAAAACAGGCCGAAGGCTGGAGGGATGAGTAGTTCTCCCACACAGCAAAGGGAACAAGACAAAGAAATGGCCCGAAGTGAACTGTAGCGAGGTCTCCCAAAGCGCAGCAAGACCAACGAGCTGCGGCTGACAGGCAGCAGGGGGCTCCCGATCTGCAGGATCAGGGAAGAGCCTGAGGGGATTTAATGGCAGCAATCGCTGCACTGATGGAAACTGTCATGATCCCTGTATCCTCTGTCACTCCCGGGTGCCGGGACTTTCCACAGCTCCAGCTCGCTTGGATGGTTGGATCCTGGGGGATGAAGGTAACTGCTGGAAAGGTGACCCCACTGAAACAGCCAAGGACAGAAGCTGAGGAGTGAGATAATCACTGTCATGTCTCCACTGGGGCTGAAATTCAGAGGACAATCAACCTACTCAGGATGAGGTCCCAGTGTTTGGAGCACTCCAGGGGGATCACTGCAATGTCCCCTGAGTGCATTTCACTAATGGTTGCCATTTGCTGTGCTCTGTCAAAGGTGGACCCATTGGAAGATTGGACGTCATGGTAGCACAGTGGTCAGCACTGCTGCCTCACAGAGCCAGGAACTGTGTTCGATCGCCAGCTCAGGTCACTGTCTGTGTGGAGTCTGCACGTTCTCCCCGTGTCTGCGTGGAATTCCTCCGGGTGCTCCAGTTTCCTCCCACAGTCCAAAGATGTGTGGATTAGGTGGATTGGCCATGCTAAATTGCCCCTTAGGGTCCCGGGATAGAGGGATTAGCGGGGTAAATATGTGGGGTTATGGGGATAAGGCTTAAGTGGGATTGTTGCTGATGCAGACTTGATGGGCTGAATGGCCGCCTTCTGCACTGTAGGGTTTCTATGATTCTATGATCCGGCTTCAGAGGCTGCAGAGGATGACTCAAGTGCTGGGTCTGAGGAGGAAGAAAGAACAAAGAACAAAGAAAATTACAGCACAGGAACAGGCCCTTCGGTCCTCCAAGTCTGCACCGACCATTTTGCCTGACTTAACTAAAACCCCCTACCTTCCGGGGACCATATCCCTCTATTCCCATCCTATTCATGCACTTGTCAAGATGCCCCTTAAAAGTCACTACTGTATCCGCTTCCATTACCTTCCCCGGCAACGAGTTCCAGGCACCCACTACTCTCTATGTAAAAAATCTGCCTCGTACATCTCCTTTAAACCTTGCCCCTCGCCACTTAAACGTATGCCCCCTAGTAATTGACTCTTCCACCCTGGGAAAAAGCTTCTGACTGTCCACTCTGTCCATGCCTCTCATAATCTTGTAGACTTCTATCAGGAGCTGGAGGAGCCCCAGTGCGAGGAGCAGGATCCCAAGGTAAGGATCTATATGGGAGACAGGGAGAGATGCAAGGCCTTGATTCAGAGAACTTTCAGCTCAGATTGTAAATCAAGGTGATGACAATGAGTATGCCATCTTATTGATCTTTCCTGATGAGGCAATCCTGTCCCCCTGAAATTCAGGCCCGACCTCTGAAATAAAGTTTGCATTGCTTGTGATTCCCAGGCCTATTCCCAATTGGAAGCATAAAGCACACTGGGGGGACTTTTCCCATCCTGCCTGCCATGGGAATCATAGCGGGTGGAGGGCAGGCCAAGGACATGTCCATTGACCTCGGGCAGGATTTTCCAGTTTTGGGGCGAGCGCGGCGGGAAAATAACATCCCAAAGTAATACATTTTATAATTAAGCCAAGTGTAGAAATGAAGCAGTGCACCTGTGCCAATGAAGCGTAAAATCACCCATGAATACTCCATAATGCGCTCATTTCATAGTGATTTAATTTCCATATGTGGCGCATCTCCCCAACCCCACAAACCCCCTCCCAACCCTGCCAAACTCCCCTCCCCGCAACCCCGCCAACCAGCCCCCCCGCCTCTCCTCACTGGCAGATGGACTGGGGGCAGGCTGCTGAATCAGATGCCCTGTTGACTTTGGCAGCTGCCTTCTGTTTCCCAGAGCCTGTGTAGGCTCCATCTGGGCAGGAGAATCCAGTGCCAAGGCTGGGCACTCCTCAGTCTGATCAGATGTGGCAGTCACTGGCAGAGGGGCGAAGGAGCAATTGCCATCGTCCAGAGCTCTCCGAGAGGAGCTCGCAGCCGTGGCTGGTTTGAACCTCCCTGCTCACGGTCAGTGGACGGAGAGCTGGCAGAGTGATGAGGTGCCACATCTACCTCTTACACTGACAGTGAGCTGCTAAGTTTGTAGGTCTAAGTGCAACCCCAGAAAGTCCTGATTTTATCCCTGGATCGGCCTCTCCTCAGGAGTCACCACTCTCTCCATGGAGAAGGCTACGCTCTTGGTGCCCCATGTCAATGCAGAGTTCATGCTCCTCACCGATCCCTGCAAGACGGAGAACATGGCACACAAATCCTCAAGGATCTCTGCCTGATCTTCCCACCAGCATCTGCCGCCTAATGGGCGAGTCCGGAGGCTCATCATCTGTCTCGCACCCAGCATTCTTCTGCTTTCCAGCAATCCTCTGACTGCCGGCAGCCTGTGGACACTCTCCATCCGCCATTAACTCAGGTGAGTGATGTGCCTTCACCACTGTGCACTACCATCTGACCAAAACCCTTGTGCCCACCAAGTTGCCTCTTCTACCTGCCCCGGTGCATGGTGTAGAGGGAGGATGTGGTGCCTCTCCGTGACCAGTGGACCTGACTCCACATTCACAGGCCATTTCCAAAGTCTGCTCTTCTGTCTGACTCAGGATCAGTAGGAGGTTTTGTATCCCCCACAACTATCCGTCCTCCCACCACCCAATTGTGATTCAGCTTCTCCTGTGAGGCCAGAAGTGTTTCCATTAGTCTCCCTGACATGGTGCCCCTCTGTATCCTCACCACTCCCAAAAACACAGTTACAGCCTTCGCTGTATTGCACTAAATTGATGACAATCTGGGCATTTCTTTGGTGTATTCACCCAGCCACACAGCTCACATGTCTTGTTTGGTTTGGGTGCCCCACTGAGTCCAACAGCAACTAGGGCTGTGCTGAGAACCTATAAGTTTTGTCGACCAGTGAGGATTGCTTCGTACTTACATCCATTCTTGTGCAGCTCTTCAATGCTATACCTTTTGGGCTTTAGCAGATCTTTCTGGAATGGTTCCATGGAAGTGGATTTGATCACCGACTCAACGGGGGTGATTCTCCCAGCCGCTGCTCCACTAGAGCTGGAATTCGGCGTGGAGCTGATTACTTTATGGAAATCCAGATTTCAATGTCATTAATTCCCTCCCCCCCCCCTCCCCCCACCGCCCCCTTCCCCCTCGCTGCCAGGAGTGGTTCACCCCAGCGGAGTTTACAATAGCGCCCCACTAACGGGGAACAGGTGGCCGAACCCGCTGGAGTGAAGAGAGGCCACTGAGATCCCCCCAGCATGTCAGGGGTAAGGCGGGGAGGGGTTGCCCCTTGGGAAGTGCCAGCCTGTCTCCCTGGCAATGCCCAAGGGGCACCTTTGTACTGGGCATCGGGCAGTTACAATGGGCGGGGCCAGAGGAGGGCAGGGTCAGAGGGAGGCATGGCTTACTGGCGGGCAATCTGTCTGGGTGGTGGGGTCCTGCTGCCATTCTGCACTGGAATTGCAGATGAAGGGAGGGAGGACGGCGATCGGGCTGGCCATATGGGGGGGGGGGGGGGGGAGGTGTCGGGACTGCCGCTAGGGGCAGGGGGAAACATTGGCGCTTGCCCAGGGGCATCGGAGATGGCCAGCGATGAGGAGGTTGGCAATGTGGGGATCAGTGCATGATCAGTGGTCCGCTCAGCGCTATGCTGCCAGCCTCTGGGGAATAGGCCCGGCCCCCTGATTTTCAGAGGGAATCCTGCTAAGTCACTCCATGAAGCACAGAGTGAGAGAGATTCAATCTGAAAATCACACTAAAAAATTAGCAGGAATTACTCCCGTTTTCACATAAACTGTGGTCTTAGAATTTCTTTGGGAGAATCCTGGCCAACAATTCTGTCTGCCTGCTCTGCATTTGAAAAATCACATGCCCTTTTCTCTGGATCTGCTGACAAAGTGGTCTGTGGATTCTGTTGGCTCTTATCAAAATGACATGAACTCTACATGATGAATATAGAAGTTTAACCTGATTCTGAACCGGCCTTTCAATGTAGCCCATATCTTTTGGAAATCCTTTCACTCTTCTATTAATCCTGATGTGTTTAGCCTGTGTGGGCCTTCATTTCTAATTGCTACGCAATTGTTTTATGCCTTGCTTGTCTGGTGCAGACACGCTTGAATCAAGAAATCACAACTCCGTTTAACCATTTTGTGTTTGGCTCCTGGATCTGCTGCCTCTCAATTCAAACTGGGGAGTTTTATGGACATTCCAATAATATCCCTTTGAAATTCCTCTGTCTGTGATACCTAGGATCAATGTCACTTTCGCTGTTTTCACACCTTTTTCTGAAGATTAGCCTATGAGGACGAGTTGTGGCAGGAATGCGCCATAGAGTAATGGCATCTTTGAACAAAGAACAAAGAAAATTTATTGGTGAACAATTTATGGTTCAACATTCCCCAGAGTTATAATCATAACTTTCTCTGGCCTGATTTTTATGACATTTTTGGGCATTTTTTTGTTTGATTGTACCTTGCTTGCTATCGATCCGGCCCACCTCACAGTCATTCGCCTTTCCCAATGGATCGAACTCAGTGCCGATCCTCTCGGTGCACTGTCCCACTATTTGGAATTGACAGGTGTTATGGTTCAGGTCAGAAACTGCAAAGTTTTTATGGAGCCCATCTGGATCATAAGCTTTGCCTCTTGAATTTGGCTAAGATGAGCATGATATGTTTCACTTCAGGTATGATTCAAATGACCCACTAGGGAGCTTTTATCAAACAAAGTTTATTTAAGAATATAGTTAACATGTATAGTAAGAAAATTAGCAAGAACTTTTATCAATTACAAACAGGAAACAGAACAACCATTACAATGTATAACTCTTAACAAATGCATCTAATGTGTTCCAATCAAACCAATCCCATAGACAAAAGACCCATTTCACAGAGTTAACACAGCAAAGACTCATGCTCACGTGACACTGGTCTTGAGACCTTTGGATAATATCTGCAGTTCTCTGGATAAACTCTGAACAGTGTGAAGTCAGAACAGTTTCCCAAAACACCAGGGACACTTGGCAAGCCACCAACAGCTGATTCCCCCTCCTGAAAGGCAAGACCTTGCTGTCAGCTAACCAGCAGAATTTCCAAAACCAGAGGGAGAGAGACTTTTTTTCAGCTTGATGCCCCTTCTATAACTAAAACTCAAACCTGCATCTCTAAAATGAAAATGAAAAAAAAAAGCTCCTCACCTGACCTGTCAACCAGTTTTTCTCCTAATAATGCAGAGTCATAAACATCCCAGTAAAAATAAACAAATCCCCGTTTAAGCAGCAATACAAAAAAACACTCGTGGACAACCCAGCAACAATGAGAAAAACAAACTGAAAAAGTTTGCTTATAACTGCACAGTACATGATTTTAAAAAAACACTTTTTAAAGGTACACTAACGTCACACAGGTTATGCACTGCAATCTCACCATGATGGAACTGTCTGCTTGTATCAAATCTTCATTTGAGGACTTGCTGTACCTTGAACACTTTTGTTCGCAGTCAGCATGCTGCGTTTTCAACACCCTCTGATATTGGCTGCAATCTGTCCAGAACATTAAGGGTCATCTCATTCCATATACCATGCTCGAAGGTTGTTCACTATGTTGTACCAGTACTTAATCTTGCTGCAATCTCCCCTACCACTGCTGGTCACCGTGTTGTATTGTTATAATATATTACGTTGGGAATATTTACTGCACAAAACACAAGGCACCATTCGCTCATAAGGGAATTGGTTTAAAACTTTGTGGGTTCATTTATTGTAGATTCCCCACAGTGCAGAAGGAGGCCATTCAGCCCATCGAGCCTGCACGGACAACAATCCCACCCAGGCCCTATCCCTGTAGCTCACGTACAAACCCTGCAAATCCCCGAACAAAGGGGTAATTTGGCATCAATCAACCGAACCCGCACATCTTGAGTGTGGGAGGAGCACCCGGAGGAAACCCACGCAGACACAGGGGAGAACATGCAAACTCTACACAGACAGTCATCTGAATTGAACCCGGGTTCCTGGCATGTGAGGCAGCAGTGCATCCCACCCACTGGCACAGGAGAACAGTTATGCAAAGGGATTAAACTTGAAGCCAGCTGTTACTATGGCCGCAGGGAATCGTCAGTAGATGCCCCCATTGGCCTTGTAGAATACAAGCCCCCCTGTTAGGAGAGAGGAAACCCACCCAGTGGGGAAGGAGCAGTGGGGGGTTTAAAACAAGCTGGTTCAATGCAGGCTGGCAGTTGATAGACTCAGGACTGATTTGCACTCTGTAGCTTTTGAATGTCATTGAGAACTCACTGTAAATAAAGGGTGATTGGTGACGGAAGACTGGCCTCAGTAAGCACAGAGCTGTGTGCATGTGTTCTGCTCAAAGCAAAGATGAACAAAGACTGGATCACATGACACATTTCCCTTCTAGTGATGTCATGCGAACATCCCTTAGAGGCAATTTACAACAGTGCACTGGGTGGAAAATTGTTAGGAGTGTCCTCCAAGCTCTTTGTCTCTCAAAGATAAGGTAATGCCTCAATTCTACACTGAAAATTGCAGGGGAACAATAAAAGCTACGTTCATATTCAAGGATTTTGGAGCCAATTTTTGATTTGCAACCTTCAGCAAAAAAGATTTTTAAAAAACCAAACAGGCAGAAATGTAGCTGTACCTGTTAGTACTGTGGCATTCAGAATTTCCAGCAATGGTCTGTGTCATAATCTCTTGAAGAATGAATAGGTAAAAGATTCCAGGAAATTCATTCGAAAATCTCCACCATCTACTGGTATGCCTGGTATTAGCTATGAGGAGGGATTGAATAAACTGGGATTATTCTCCCTGGAAAGACAGACGCTGAGTGGCGATCTGATCGAAGTTTATAAAATGATGAGGGGTATGGATAGGGTGAACAGTTGGAAGCTTTTTCCTAGGGCAGAAATGACAATTACAAGGGGGCACAAGTTCAAGGTAAGAGGGGGGAAAGGTTCAGTGGGGATGTGCGGGGGAAGTTTTTTACACAGAGGGTGGTGGGGGCCTGGAATGCACTGCCAAGTGAGGTGGATGAGGCAGACACGTTCGTGACATTTAAGACTTATCTGGATAGGCACATGAACGGACGGGGAATAGAAGGATACAAGCAGTTGGACTAGATAGGACAACATGATCGGCACAGCCCTGGAGGGCCAAAGGGCCTGTTCCTGTGCTGCACTGTTCTTTGTTCTTTGTACTGTCAGCTCAACCTTCTCTTATTTTAAAGATTGGAAACAAAGGCTCATCAACCGGAAAATCCAGGTATCCTGGGTGCTCCTCACAATGAATCTGCAATAATAAGATTTTAAATTAAGCATGTTAGTATCAACTAGCTAATTTGGTCAGCTGTGACTCAGTGTCAAGGCTTTTGTCTCTGAATCAGAAGGTTTTGCGTCAAAGTCTCAAATTCTAGGCCACGGGTGCCCAGGCTTTAATGACCTGAGATCTACCTGTTCCACAGTCATCCATACATGATCTTCCCACCCTCCCCCACAGGGAATTTCAAACATGTTGCACAATATAGGCCTCATACTGCCTGTCCCTGGACAAAAAAAAGACAAATGCAAAGATTTCCTCTCTTCAATGGGGAGCTAGTTCAGGCGAAGAGTCATCTAGACTCGAAATATTAGCTTTGTACTCTCTCCAGAGAGGCTGTCAGACCTAAGCAGCAAAGGTGTAATCATAGAATCCCTACAGTGCAGGAGACCATTCAGCCAATTGATTCTGCACCGACTCTCCGACAGAGCTTCCCACCAAGGCCCTATCCCTGTAACCGCATATATTTACCCCTCTAATCTCCCTAACCTACACAGTTTGGGATACTAAGGGGCAATTTAGCATGGCCAATCCGCCGAATCCATCTTTGGACCGTGGAAGGAAACTGGAGCACCTGGAGGGAACCCAGGAAAACACAGGGGGAATGTGCAAACTCCACAGTCACCCAACGCCACAATTGAACCCGGGTCCCTGGTGCTGTGAGGCAGCAGTGCTAACCATTGTGCCGCCGTGTAATATTCAGCTGGCACTTATTCTTTGGGCTGAATTTTCCTGTCTCATCCACCACGGGAACTGTAGCGGGCGAGGGTCGGTCCATGCAAAGGTCCCTTGACCTTGGGCAGGAATTCCGGTTTTGGGGCGAACGCGGCCGGAAAATCCCACCCTATGGGTCTAAGTTGTCTTTTATTTTAAAGATGAACTCAAATAAGTGTGAACAGATGGGAAATAGAGGGATACAGGTCCAGAGAGGACAACGGGATCGGCGCAGGCTTGGAGGGCTGAAGGGCCTGTTCCTGTACTGTACTGTTCTTTGTTCTTTGACAACCTTATACTATAGATCCTGACCCACTAGGAAGTGGGTTGAAACCCAAGGATGAAATCTCATGGCAATGTTCAAAAGGCTGCTTGTATTGAACAAGGCTTTAGCTGTCGACAGGGAGATGTGAGAGTTACATTTCATCATTGAAATCTGAATTCAAAGCTGCAAGGCTAATGTGATAGAGCCCCTAGCATTCAGCATTGGTGAGAACATTGAGGAGAATGGTTTGGTCCCATCTTATGCCCCTTCTCACCTTCTCATCCTCATCCTGCTATGTGCCACAGTGAGCAAGCTGCAGATGGTGTGAGTGTGGACCTCTTGCTTCCCACCATACCTCATTTACCTCAGATTAACCTTCCCCTACTCAGTTCCTGCTTTCAGTCACCTATCTGCTCAGCCATCTGAGCAACACCACAGCACTGATGAAGAGCTCCATCACTTGATCTGACAGTGACAATCACCAGCTCAGACACTGGCACTGCACTTATCTTGAAAGCTAGCATGGAGATGAGTTCAGCACATGGTGAGTACAGGCATGAGTGGGCTTCAACCAGACCAAGTTGGAAGTTCCTTAAGTCGTGCCTTCCAAAACCATGACTACTGCCATCTAGAAGGTCAAGCGCAACAGATACTTGAGGAACACCACATTTTGAATGTTCCCCTCCAAGTCACTCACCATCCTGATTTGGAAATATATCGCTGTTCCTTCACTGTTTGCTCAAAATACTGGAATTCCCTCCCTAACAGCACTGTGGGTGTTCCTACACTTCAGAGACTGCAGTCCCTCAAGCCAGGCGACTCTCTTCTGCCATTTTGGCCTCAAAGGGATGCTCACTACAATCACCCCATCCGTCTTGGAGTTTCATGCATCGAAATAACTCGAAAACTATATGCATGTTCCCTGGAATAAACCCTTTTCAGTTTCACTGGCAAGAAATGGAACCAAAATGTCTCAACATCAAATGAAGCGGTGAGGCAAACCTAACTCAAAGACACACAGAATATCTGAAGCCATTTTACTGGAGTTGGAGGCAACTGTAATTACGGTAAGGATAAAGGATCATCTGAAAATCAAAGCACTCGACTGAAGGACTGCTGTTCTTGATAAGTTTTGGAACTAAAAATGCCCTGTCTATTCAGCTGAACATGTAAACTATGAAGATGGCCTTCAGTGTCTCATGTACCTCGAGCCCAAGACTAACCAAAATGTAAACACTAAATCGGAATGCACTGTGCAATGGGCCACGGCCAGTTTAATGAGCCCTGATGAGAGGAAAGGAACATCCTTCTCAGTTAACTTCATTTCAAATTGTTGCTAACTAAAATACCCCATTCTTATCTTAACTGCCACGACTGTCCTTAAGGCCTGAAAGCAAGACAGAAGACTTCATGTTTCTCCACTCCGAATCACTGACGGTGAGAAAGTTGCTTTAACGTAACATCCATTATGTTGAGTTAACCTTGACGCTTGTCCTGAAGGTTAAGATTTTATTTGTTTTCCTGAAATGAGGAGAGGTGCTACTGAATAATAAAGTCAAGATTAATAATGCATTTCCGTGGCACTGTGCTGCTGTCACAATATGTGGGTAAATACAACATTAATATATATTAACATAAATATTTTATTGGGAAAAAAAATAATTTTCTGGCCTTGCTTTCTCTAGTTATGTATATTTATACATGTAAAATAGAAGTGAGTCTGGCAAAGTTAGGTTGGAACAGACACTGGATTGCTGCCACTGCAGACAGTGCATTATCAGCCCGATGATTCAGTAGCAATGCAAAATATGCCACAAAATATAACAAGTGTTGCGCTGTCGACAGGAATTTCCGCCATCTCCTTAAAGTGCATCTTTCCCAATTTATGTTAGCTAATCTCCAGTGATGTTACACATGGGCAGTCAAAAGATGTTCTCTTCGATAACAGCAGGGGATGTGAAACCATGCAATGCCTCCCCAGCGTAATAGAGATCTCCAACGTACGTGCTCAGGGGCAACATTTAGATAAAGAATGATTCAAGTTGCTGTAGAACATAGAACATAGAACAGTACAGCACAGAACAGGCCCTTCGGCCCACGATGTTGTGCCGAGCTTTATCTGAAACCAAGATCAAGCTATCCCACTCCCTATCATCCTGGTGTGTCTGAGTTTGCCTCCTACCAACAAAATCCTTTTTATCTGTCGCTCAAGAGCAAGTGCTCTGTGGGCGGCACGGTGGCACAGTGGTTAGCACTGCTGCCTCACAGCGCCAAGGACCCGGGTTCAATTCCAACCTCGGGTGACTGTCTGTGTAGAGTTTGCATGTTCTTCCCATGTCTGCATGGGTTTCCTCCGGGTGCTCTAGTTTCCTCCCAAAGTCCAAAGATGTGCAGATTAGGTTAATTGGCCATGCTAAATTGCCCCTCAGTGTCAGGGGGATTAGCAGGATAAATACGTGGGGTTATAGGGATAGGGCCTGGGTGCAATTGTTGTCAGTGCAGGCTTGATGGGCCAAATGGCCTCCTTCTGCACTGTAGGGATTCTATGCTTTCAGGACACAAAGATGATATAGAGAGATGGAAATTTACATGGCTTTGGGGAAAGCATGGCAGTGTAGGCCCAAATGGAATAACTTCTTTCAAGAATCTTCTCAGGTGGAAGCACAATGGCCTGAAGGCCCTCTTTCGACATTATATTTTTATATCAAGGGAAGATAGGATTCACAAGTAGAGGGAAGCCTTCAATTTCTGAAATTTCTGAATAAATATTCACTGTTGGACAGGAATAAGTTGACAATGATAGTAATTCAGAAGGGGGCAGTTCCAAGCAACATTCTGATATTGTGTTGCAAAGAATTATCCGTGCATGAAAAATACATGATGACAAGAATAGGCATAGAGGGAATGGGGAATTTAACAATCAGGGAATGAGGATTCTTTGTTGCATTCGTAATTGAGACATCTGAGTGGTATGTTGTCTCTCTGCAGCTGAAGAACATCATGGAGGTGGAAACACTTATCAAAAAGGACGGCAAATATTCAGAAGATGCTAGAGTCACAGAGTCATGGGGGTGATCTTACCACAAACATTCGAAGTGCTGCACGAGTGTGAAAATGGGAGAGAATCACACTGGTTTTATGAGCAAGTTAAAAATCAAATCTTATCTCTCTTTGAAGATCTGTCTTCTGCCAGTAAGGGAAGGGGACAGGACCTAAGCCCATCAAAAACCGGTAGATTGCAGCAGAGGACACCATTGCGCATGTGCAGATCCCTCTCAGAGAGATCAGTCAGGCACCTTTCTCCCAGCTTTAGCTGGCCTTCGCAGCCAATTGCCCTCCCTCCGCTATCGCGGGGCTCTGCGGCTGATTGCTCCACCACTGTTGCAGGACTCCATGGCTAACTCCACCCCCCCCCCCCCGGAAAGACCGATCTATCGACCACCCACCCACCGCCCACCCCTGGATGGATCAGCCAGGCTGATCCCAGTTGCAGAGTTCGCAGCAGCCCCCTCCTCCAATCCCAGTGGCAGAGTGTGCAGTGTAGCCCCGCCCGTCTCTGCCTGAGACCCTGGCCCTTTAAACCCTGCCCCCTCCCAGTATGCTCTGCCTCCTGACGCCCTGTCCACTTGGCACTGCCCAGTGCCCAGTGGGCATTGCCAGTGTGCCAGCCTGGCAGTGCCAGGGTGTCTGGTGGGCAGTGCCAGGATGCCAGAGTGGCACTGCCAAGGTGCTATGCTGACAGTGCCAGGTTGACACTGCCCAAGGGGTACCCCTTTGCCCCTGACCTTCCAGGACGGCCCCAATGGCCTCTGGTCCTACCAATGAGGCCATCACAACAAGTCCCTATTGATGGGGATCATATGTGATCCTCGCCACTGAAGACCTTCACCGGTGAGGTCGCAAAGGCAAGTGAGCCCAGAGGATTGCGTCCCGGGCTCACTTGTTATATTTAGGGTCTATTTTAAATAGAATTTAAATATTATAATCAGTCTCACGCCAATTTCTTTGGCTCTCTCGCGATCTTGGCAAAGCCTGCAAGACGTAGCAGGCACGTAGAATCACCAGCCCCTCCCCAATGTGCTCAATGCAAGAGATCAGTGAGAGCACGCCCTCCACTCCAGAAGCCTTGAATGAACCCGTATCCGAGGTCACCATCACAGACGTCAGATTAGCTTCTCGAAAGTCAACCCACGAAAATCGACTGGTCCAGATGGGGTATCTGGACGAGCACTCAGATCTTGTGTGTATTGGCTGGCGGGGGTATTTGCAGACATCTTTAACCTCTCCTTACACTGATCTGAGGTTCCGACCTGCTTCAAGAAGATGACCATCATCCCTGTACCAAAGAAAGGCCAGGCCGCTTGCCTTAATGACTACCTCGCGGTGTCTTTGATTTGATTTGATTTCTTATTGTTACGTGTATTAGTATACAGTGAAAAGTATTGTTTCTTGTGCTATACCCGACAAAGCATACCGTATATAGAGAAGGAAAGGAGAGAGTGCAGAATGTAGTGTTACAGTCATAGCTAGGGTGTAGAGAAAAATCAACTGAATGCGAGGTAGGTCCATTCAAAAGTCTGATGGTAGCAGGGAAAAACCTGTCCTTGAGTCGGTTGGTATGTGACCTCCGACTTTTGTATCTTTTTCCCAACGGAAGAATGGACGGCATGGTGGCACAGTGGTTAGCACTGCTGCCTCATAGCTCCAGGGACCCAGGTTCGATTCTGGCTTGGGTGACTGTGTGGAGATTGCACATTCTCCCTGTGTCTGCGTGGATTTCTTCTGGGTGCTCCGGTTTCCTCCCACAGTCTAAAGATGTGTTAGGTAAGGTGTATTGGCCATGCTAAATTGCCCTTAGTGTCCCGGGATGCGTAGGTTAGAGGGATTAGCTGGGTAAATATGTGGGGTCATGGGTATAGGGCCTAGGTGGAATTGTTGTTGATGCAGACCTGATGGGCTGAATGGCCTCCTTCTGCACTGTAGGGATTCTATGATTCTATTCTATGAAGGTGGAAGAGAGAATGTCCGGGGTGCGTGGGGTCCTTAATTATGCTGGCTGCTTTTCCGATGCTGCGGGAAGTATAGACAGAGTCAATGGATCGGAGGGTGGTTTGAATGAGGGACTGGGCTTCCTTCACAACCCTTTGTAGTTTCTTGCGGTGGCTCTGACATCCATCATTATAAAGTGCTTTGGAAGATTAGTCTTTGGTTTAATTTGATTTGATTTGATTTATTATTGTCATATGTATTAACATACAGTGAAAAGTATTGTTTCATGTGCGCTATATAGACAAAACATACTGTTCATAGAGAAGGAAACGCGAGAGTGCAGAATGCAATGTTACACTCATGGCGAGGGCGTAGAGAAAGCTCAACTTAATGCAAGGTAAGTCCATTCAAAATTCAATAGTCATAGCACAAATCAATTCCAGCCTCCTAGATAGCCTGGATCCACTAGAGTTTACCTATCACCACCACAGGGCCAAAGCAGATGCCATCTCCCTGGCCATACACTCAAGCCTGGGACACCTAGATAACAAGCACACCTATGTCAGACTCCTACTTACTGACTACAGTTCAACCTTCAACACCATTATTCCTACAAAACCCATCTCCAAACTCCGTGACCTAGGGCTCAGCTTGTCCCTCTGCGACTTGATCCTAGACTTCCTAACCCACAGACTGCAGTCAATAAGGATAGTCAACAACACCTTCTCCACAATTATCCTCAACACTGGTGGCCCACAAGGCTGTGTTCTCAGCCCCCTACTATACTCCTTATACACCTATGACTATGTGGCCAAATTCCCCTCCCCTCCCCTCGACTTTCAAGTTTGCTGATGACACCACCATAGTAGGTCGGATCTCAAAACATTATGAGACGGAGTACAGGAATGAGATAGAGAATCTGGTGAACTGGTGCAACGACAATAATCTCTCCCTCAATGTCAACAAAATGAAGGAGCTAATCATCGACTTCAGTGTAATGAAGGACATGCCCCTGTCTACATCAATGGGGACGAAGTAGAAATGGTCGAGAGCTTCAGGTTTTTAGGTGTCCAGATCACCAACAACCTGTCCTGGTCCCCCCATGCTGACACTATAGTTAAGAAAGCCCACCAACGCCTCTATGTTCTCAGAAGATAGCGGCACGGTAGCACAGTGGTTAGCACTGCTGCTTCACAGCTCCAGGGTCCCGGGTTCGATTCCCAGCTCGGGTCACTGTCTGTGTGGAGTTTGCACATTCTCCTCGTGTCTGTGTGGGTTTCCTCCGGGTGCTCCGGTTTCCTCCCACAGTCCAAAGATGTGCGGGTTAGG
The DNA here is from genome assembly GCF_964213995.1 of Mustelus asterias. NCBI lineage: Eukaryota > Metazoa > Chordata > Chondrichthyes > Carcharhiniformes > Triakidae > Mustelus > Mustelus asterias. Next base: position 22,272,708 of record NC_135807.1, read on the forward strand.
TTGATTGGCCCGGTTAAAAATTGCCCCTTAGAGTCCTGGGATGTGTAGGTTAGAGGGATTAGCGGGTAAATATGTGGGGGTAGGGCCTGGGTGGGATTGTGGTCGGTGCAGACTCGATGGGCCGAATGGCCTCCTTCTGCACTGTAGGGTTTCTATGATTTCTATGATTCTATGAAGACTAAGGAAATTTGGCATGTTTGCTACGACTCTCACCAACTTTTACAGATGCACCATAGAAAGCATTCTTTCTGGTTGTATCACAACTTGGTCTGGCTCCTGCTCTGTCCAAGGCTACAAGAAACTACAAAGGGTCATGAACGAATCCCAGTCCATCACTCAAACCAGCCTCCCAACCATTGCCATTGTCTACATTTCCCGCTGCTTTGGAAAAGCAGCCAGCATAATTAAGAATGCCCACGCACCCCAGATATACTCTCTTCCACCTTCTTCCATTGGGAAAAAGATACAAAACTCTGAGGACACATACCAACCAACTCAAGAACAGCTTCTTTCCTGCTGCTGTCAGACTTTTGAATGGACCTACCTCACATTAAGTTGATTTTTCTCTACATCCTAGCTATGCTTGTAACACTACATTCTGCACCCTCTCCTTTCCTTCTCTGTGTAGGGTATGCTTTGTCTGTATAGCACGCAAGGAATAATACTTTTCACTGTACAAATACTTGTGGCAATAATAAATCAACTCAAATCAAGTCTTACCGGCTTGCCCCGCCCATTGACCAGGAGGGCGAGATGGTAAAATCGCCCCAAAAAGTTTTACAGCGCTGTATCTGTGCCGGTCATCAAACACCTATCTAATGTAATTCCATTTTCCTGCACCTTGTGAGAGTTCCTGCCTCTACCGTCCTTCCAGGCAGTGATTTCCAGATCCCCACCACGCTCTCTGCAAAAAAGGTTTTCCTCAAATCCCCTCTAACTTCCCTGCTCTTTACCTTATTTGCCCTTGTTTATTGACCCCTCTTTTGAGGGGAAAAGTTTCTTCCTATCTACCTCATCTATGCCTCTCATAATTTTACACACCTCAATCAGATCCCCTCTCAACCTTCTCTTCTCTAAGGAAAATAACTCCAGTTTATCCTCTCTTCATAGCTTAAATGCACCAGCCCAGGGAGCATCCTGGTGAATCTCCCCTGCACCCTCTCTAGTGCAAGCACTCCCTTCCTATAATGTGGTGACCAGAACTGCACACAGTACTCTAGCTGTGGCCCGATGAGCATTTTATACAGCTCCATCATAATCTCCTTGCTCTATCTATATTCGACATTCCTATATCCTATATTCCTACTTTCCTACATTCTATTCCTTGGCTAATAAAGGCAAGTATCACATGTGCCTTCTTAACCACCTTATCCTCCTGTCCTGGTGCCTTCAGAGATCCATGGACATGCACCCCAAGGTCCCTCTCATCCTCTGTACTTCCTCGCGTTCCAATGTTCATTGTGTATTCCCCTGCCTGGTTAGTCCTCCCAAAATGCATCATTTCACACTTTTCAGGAGTAAATTCCATTTGCAGTACACCACTCCCAGTCACAAAATACAACCTACAAACATCATCCACTGCCTCTTGCCACTAAGCCACATTTGGATCCAATTTGCCAAATTGCCCACTAGGGGCTCTTACCTTCTTGACCAGTCTCCCATGCTGGAGCTTGTCAAATCCTTACTGAAGTCCATGTTGGCTAAATCAACTGTAATGCCCTCATCTACACAGCTAGTCACCTCCTCGAAAAAATTTAATCAAGTTATGCCAATCTTACCTTTCCTTAATGTAGCTTTAAAGTGGAGAAAACAAGTGACCCATCACTTACCAATCAGCTCACTCCCTTTTGTGGACGTCACTATTCTAATGGAAAATCAGTGCCAGAGTGATGGACTATGCAATATACACTCAGCATCTGTGAAATCTTGAAGTGTGTTGGAAGTGCAAAAAGGAAAAAATTCCTAAAATATAACATTCTGAACCTGTAACTGCCTCAAGAGATATTAAAGTAGATATTCACCTTGGACACTAGCTCAAAATGGATGATGTTGCAACCGCTGTCTATTATGTTTGACTGTCAATGGCATTGAATACAGTAAGGAGTCTAACAACACCAGGTTAAAATCCAACAGGTTTATTTGATAGCAAAAGCCACTAGCTTTCGGAATAGGTGGTTCCTTTGTCAGGTGGGTGGGTGTTCTGATCACAAACAGGGCACAAAGACACAAACTCAATTTACATGAATAATGATTGGAATGTGAGTCTTTACAGCTAATACAGCTAATATTCCTTTACAGCTTTACTGCTGGCTCCAAGTGGAAAGGATCTCCAAGAAGATCGCGCATATCGACAGCCGGCATCTCCACATCAGTGCTATTAAATATCAGACAGACCCAGTAAAGGCTGGTCAATCAATACCACTCAGTTTACTTCCAGAATGCTTAGCACTGCTGCCTCACAGAGCCAGGGATCTGGGTTCAATTCCAGCCTTGGGTGATTGTCTGTGTGGAGTTTGCACGTTCTCCCCATGTGCTGAAGGGAGATTTAAAGAATAGGTTTAGAGGGAATAATATCATTGGTTTAAGTGGCTGTATAACAATTCATATTTGTAGGTACTTGTATCGTAATTAATATCGGTAGGGATAAATAGTATATAATAAATGTGTATGTTACTCTTATACAATCACAAAGGGCATGCATGAAAACTCCACCATGTTAACAGGAGCTCAGGATAGTAAAACGACACAAGATGGATGCTAGCTTTTAGCCACATTCCTGAACACCATTAGCCGGCCTGAGCATAAGCTTGTGTACAATAGATGGGCGGCACGGTAGCACAGTGGTTAGCACTGCTGCTTCACAGCTCCAGGGTCCTGGGTTCGATTCCCGGCTCGGGTCACTGTCTGTGTGGAGTTTGCACATTCTCCTCGTGTCTGCGTGGGTTTCCTCCGGGTGCTCCGGTTTCCTCCCACAGTCCAAAGATGTGCGGGTTAGGTTGATTGGCCAGGTTAAAAAATTGCCCCTTAGAGTCCTGGGATGTGTAGATTAGAGGGATTAGCGGGTAAAATATGTGGGGGTAGGGCCTGGGTGGGATTGTGGTCGGTGCAGACTCGATGGGCCGAATGGCCTCCTTCTGCACTGTAGGGTTTCTATGATTTCTATGAGATCACAGATACTGGTGACTGGTACCAGTCTATGATCTGAGGTCTTGGATGAAAACCAGACACGGAGGATTAGGGAGGACAGTCATGGGAGATGATAAGGAGGCCCACTGGACAAGGAGTATTGTACACTCAAGGAGTCCAGATAGGAGAAAGAAAGATAATATTGAGTTGTGTCCATGAGACCATGAGCTGATCATGCACAAGCCCACCTTAATTAATGCCTGTTTTCATTGGATATGTGACTGCTGTATGTAATCTGTAATCAATATTATTGGACAAGGCCCAACTGTGATGGGCTGTGTAGATGTTTGAAAAATGTAAAAGAATGGATGTTTTTCCTTTGTTCGTCGGAGAGAGGCACTGGGTTTAACAGAAGCCATCTCCCCGCCGGCGAAAATAAACCGTTTGATGTGAGGACCAACCCTGAGCGTTGAGTGATTTATTTGAAACTCTCTACTGCTAACACCATGTCTGCGTGGGTTTCCTGTGGGTGCTCCGGTTCCCTTCCACTCTCCAAAGATGTACAGGTTAGGTCAATTGACCATGCTACTTTGTCCCTTAGTGTACAGTAAGGGGGATTAGCGAGGTAAAGATGTGGGGTTACGGGGATAGGGCAGGGGGGGCTGGCCCTGGGTATGATGCTCTGTCAGTGAGCCGGTGCAGACTCGATGGGCCGGATGGCTTCCTTCTGCACTGTAGGGGTTCTATGTTTACTGAGAAACCCAAGATAAATTTCTATTCTGTGGAATTCATTACCACAGGAAGTAGTTGATGCCAAATGTATTCAAGAGGCGGCTGGATATAGCACTTGGGGCGAATGGGATCAAAAGTTATAGAGATTAGGCTATTGAGTTGGACAATCAGCCATGATTGTGATGAATGGCGGAGCAGGCTCGAAGGGCCAAATGGCCTCCTCCTGCTCCTATCCTCTATGTTTCTATGTTTTCTACCCCACTATTTCATGCTACCAATTGTACATTAACTTATTTAATCAAATTATTGTTGTCTTCAGAGAAATAAACTATCTGCCAGGTGCTGGAATCTATTTCGCTTGCCTGAAGCAGAAGCTGCTTGATGCATGTGTGGTCAGCATCTAACAACACTCTGACCATAAACTGCCAAAAACAGTGATTAACACTCTCCTTCCTTTTCAGCGGTGCTGTTTGGCATTCTTCTTGCAAGACACAAGTCTCCTAACGCTGATGGCTGAGTACCAAATTAAGATCTTAAGTGAAAGGAGTTGTTGAAGCAGACATGTGTTTGCTGTGGCAATCTACCCTTAAGTGTTGCCCAATTGGCCTTAATTCACAACCGTGCCACTTCACAAAGATCACAGGACGATAAGAATGCGGATAACAAGGAACATCCTGATGAATAAGTGGCTGTTTTTCAGAGCTTGGGATTTGGGTGCTTCATATGATAGTGTAGAGATCTCTATATTTGCTGCGAGCTATGTCTCGCTTAATAATGATTGATGTTGCCATTATACGCAGAGTGGGAAATTGTTCCAGTCCTCAGAACTGTCATCCCTCATCCTGATGAACACAAATGCGTAAATAAATAAGTAGACAGATAACATTGCAATGAATTAGCTTTCTTTTTAAAAAAAGACCATTTGTGATGGAGAATTTCCTTCAATTTTATGCCAGTAGAAAGTTAACCGCTTGGTTCTACTGTTCCTCTTCATCTGTATTATTGTTCTGGCCAACCAGTATGAATTCATTAGTCCCTGTTTAACTCAGATATTGATCGCACCGACAAATACTTCACTGATATTTGCTTTCTTGCTGTGATCCTGTGATATGTGCAGTGAATTCCACCTCAAAAGCTACGTGACAATTCTTCATCCCTGTGCGGATGTGGAAGTTATCAGTCGCCTCTTCAACAATGAGGTGCATCGCAACGGAGTGCACAGTGGCACAGTGGTTAACACTGCTGCCTCACAGCACCAGGTACCCGGGTTCGATTCCAGCCACGGGTGACTGTGTGGAGTTTGCACATCCTCCCCATGTCCTCCCCATGTCTGCATGGGTTTCCTCCCAAGAGGTGAATCAACCCAGGCTACCTGCTCAGCAGGACCACCAGATGTTAAATACGCTCCTCTGGACGAAAGAATCATGAGGTAGGCTTGATAACGTGAACACTGGGATTTCTTTATTTAGGGTCTGCGCTGGTCTAAGACCAGGTCTAAGACTGCCCAATAGGGTCCCACTCTGGGCGGAGTTAATTACCACCTCTTCCATATCTGGCTCCTCCATTCCCTCTGATGATCTGTCTCATTCCAAGGCCTCAAGGGTCACACCTCACTGAAGTCCCGATCCATGGAGTGCACAGCAAACCACCACAATGAGCGAGAACCTCGCAGGAGTGAACTGCTGAATCATAGAATCCCGACACTGCAGAAGGAGGCCATTCGGCCCATTGAGCCTGCAACGACAACAATCCCACCCAGGCCCATCCCTGAAAACTCTGTATTTACCCTGATAATTCCCCCTGACACTAATGGACAATTTAGCATGGCCAATCAATCTAGCCCACACATCTTTGGTAGGGTGGCATACGGCCGGTTTAGGCATTTTGTGAAGCTCAGTGGTGTGATTTATGCACATGTATAGTATGTTTGGGTTTGGCCTCCCGAATGCCCCTTTAAGAGTGCGGATCAGGTGGCCTCTGGGTAATTAACTCCACCCAGAGTGGGACCCTATTGGGCAGTCTTAGTTAGTGCAGACCCTAAATAAAGAGATCCCAGTGTCCACGTTATCAAGCCAACCTCAAGATTCTTTATGCACCCTTAGTCCAGAGGAGCGTATTTAACATCTTGTGGTCCTGCTGAGCAGGTGCCATGGGTTGATTCACCTCTGTGCCTCTACCTGAGAGTCTATTGGAGGGTTAGCCATCTATTCAAAAAATTTGAAAGCATGGCTAGGATCCGTCGTCAGACTTTGGAGGCTGGAGTAAGGATTGGCGGAGCCTTGGCTGGTGGAAGATGAGGAAGCCACAACAGCTGCAAGGAAAATGAGTTCACATGTTGTAGTAGACCCACACCGAGGGGCTGAAAGGCCTCCCTGTGAATGAATTCGATGCTAATCACTGGGCACTTTGATGGTCACATGGCTACAATCGCGAGGCTGGACAGGCTGGGACTATTTTTTCTCTGGAGTGTAGGAGGATGGGGGACCTTATGGAGGATTATAAAATCATGAGGGGCAGAGATAAGGTGAAGAGGCAAGGTCTTTTCCCCAGGGTGGGGGAGTCCAAAACTAAAGGGTGCAGGTTTAAGGTGAGAGGGGAAAGATTTAAAAGGAACCTGAAGGGCAACTTTTTCACACAGAGGATGGGGCATATCTGGAATGAGCTGCCAGAGAAGGTAGAAAAGGCAGGTACAGTTACACCATTTAAAAATCATTTGGACAGTAATGTGGATGGGAAAGGTTTAGAGGGATATGGGCCAAGCACAAGCAAATGGGACTAGTTCAGTTTAGAAAACCTGGTCAGCACGGATGAGTTGGGCCGAAGGGCCTGTTTCCGTGCTGTAATCTCTATGACCTGGGGTAATCCAGCCATTGTAGTGAAACCCACTGTGTTCTGTGCCTGCAAGGCTGTGTCTGCCATGAACTGAATAGACTGTCCCGCTCGAGCCAACAGGACATCAGTAACCTGCAGGATGCTGTGGTGTGCGGCCAGTAGCGAGACGCCACTGAGGACTACACTGAGGAATCTCGGGAGGAGCCAGAATGAGGAAATTCGACAAAGAGTCATCCAGACTCAAAACGTTGGCTCCATTCCCTCTCCACAGATGCTGCCAGGCCGGCTAAGATTTTTTCTGTTTTTGTTTCAGATTCCAGCAGCCGCAGTATTTTGCTTTTATGCCGCAGTGACTTTGATGGCCGCTGACAGGACATGGCATCCAGTGCTGTGAGGTGTGGCTTCTTCATCGGAAAGGATACAGATCTCTGTGACTATCTGCTTGGAGAGTTGCAATCTCCTGTGGCACCAGGTCTTGGTCATCTCCAGGTAGCTCTGTCTTCGCTGGTAGATCCTATATGGAGAGTATGGCCTCTGTCTCCTCTCTGCCTTTCATGTTTCTCCCTGTTTCCTCTCTGATACCAGGGGCTTGGCCCTCCCTGCAGAGGCTGTGGCCTCTCATCACCACTGGGTCTAAAATCTGAGAGTTGTGTCCCACCACCCACTCCCTTCCCTCCCCCTCTACCCCCCTTACCAGCTGCTGGCTTACTTGTGGTCAGGAGGCCGCTCAATGGACAGGGGAAACCTTGCACCCCCCCATCCCTCCCCCACTCTTATTCCATAATCATGCTAGGAGGATGATAACCCTCTGCATTGCCTGAGAGCTTGCTGCCCACACTCTCTGCCATCACCACTATGCCAATGGCACCTGTTTGTCAATAGCAGGGTTTCCCCCTGCCCCGTTCACCTTTATATGAGGCCCAGAAGTGGGGTGGTCACGACTAGCTTCCTGTTACCCTAAATGGGTGCTACTCTTCTTTTTGCCAGTGCCCAGCTCACCATCCATCCAGAGCTGTTCAGGGTAATTCAATGCCGACCTTTCGTTTCTGCAGGTAGATACTGGGAGCGATTTTATCAGCTCGCCATGCTGATCAATCGGTAAGATAGGGCGACAGGCTAAAAATCGGTTTCTCACTTCTCGTGATCTTTCTGGCCCCATTCTGCCGGCTAGATCAACCTTGCACCTGGGCACAGCATACCGGGATATCTGGGCCTGCACAATGGCACCCCTAAGAGCTCAGCAGACGGTCCTCATGCGCATGCTGAGACTACACCCCCCCTACTGGCGAGAATCACATTACGGCCTCTGTATTGCACTTAACTCACTGAAAAAACAGGTGAGGAATCCTCCCTTTTTGTCGCCCGCTTTACACTTAGAATTTATTTGAGAAAATTCCACCCACTGTGTGTTATGTTACTGTAAATGGAGCCCGTTGATTCCCAGTTAGGCATGAGCTAACATCTGTAACCCCTCAGAAACGCAGGTACTTCCAATAGAATTTGCTGCTGTATGCAGCTGTACCTTCAGGCGCAAAAGCCGGTGTTGAACCCTTGGTCTGTCCCCAGCCTGTTGGTAAGAATCAAATCACCGACGGGGTTTGAGCAGAGCTGTTTGCAGCAAGTAAATAATTTGTCGACTAACAGTTAATGCCTTGGAACCGCTGGAGATAGAGTGATCTGCGAATTGTTCAAGGGCCAGTGTATACGTGGTTGGCAAACCCTTTCAGTATTAGGTCCGTAACCACATCCTGCAGGCTAAAGCGAAATAAGGGCTGAGAGTCCAGATAGCAGAAACTCCAATTTCTGTTTGTGCAACTTTTAGCCCTGAGGATAATATTGTGAAATGATTGACTTCAGCAGAACTCAGCACTTATACAGGAGACTGTTCCATTTCCAGGACAAATATAAATTTGGATCCGTCTTAAAAATCCCATGTTTGCCGCTTGTTTAGAACTGAAAACATTATATGAAAATACATAAACCAGCAATTTACAATATTATTGGAAAAGAATGGGAAGAAATTGAATGTGAAGTAATTTTGGACCAGTGATGGGTACTCTTGTTTCTGTGCAAGGCGAAAAATCTTGCTTATCTGCGCCTGTCAGGATTAATTTGCACAAAAGTGGTTAACGGTACAAATACTCCAGCATTATGAAGGGAGAAGCTTCTTACAGCCACAGAAATATGAGTTTTCAGCTAATCTGTAATGAAATGTAAATGCTGAATAAAAATAATCCTCCATCTAATTCAGGCGTGCAGAGTGAATGAATGCTTCCGTTACTCAATGTCCTTCCCCAAGTGCTGCAGTGCCTCTTCGCAACGTCGTTATTCAGTTGGAATTAAGGGATGTCTAAAGAATCTTTAGGAGGTTATTTTGGTGAAAATGTGAAGGCAGGTTATCTTGGATGCTGTGCTCATAAGGCTGGCTCGTTTCGAAGCCTGGCTTCAGGATTCCATTTTGGTCTCAATTGTTGATTTGTGGGGAGGTGATGGCCTAGTAGAATCCCTACACCGCAGAAGGAGGCCATTTGGCCCATCGAGTCAGCACTAACCACAATCCTACCCAGGCCCTATTCCCGTAACCCTTTTTTTACACTGCTAATCCCCTGACACTAAGAGTCAATTTAGCATAGCCAATCAACCTAACCCATACATCTTTGGACTTTGGGAGGAAACCGGAGCACCCGAAGGAAACCCACATAGACACGGGGTGAATGTGCAAACTCTACACAGACAGTGACCCTGTGGCTGGAATTGAACCTGGGTCCCTGGCGCTGTGAGGCAGCAATGCTAACCACTGTGCCTCCGTGCCGCCCCCATCGCTAGACTATTAATCCTGAAACTCAGCTCATGTTCTGGGGACCCGGGTTCAAATCGCGCCACAGTAGATGGTGGAATTTAGAATCAATAAAAAATATCTGGAATGAAGGATCTACTTATGACCATGATACTGTTGTCGATTGTCGGAAAAACCCATCTGGTTCACTAATGTCATTTTAGGGAAGGAAATCTGCCATCTTTACCTGGTCTGGCCTACATGTGACTCCAGAGCCACAGCAATGTGGTTAACTCTGAACTGCCCGCCAAGGACAACTAAGGATGGGAAATAAATGCTGGCCAGCCAGGGACACCCATGTCCCATGAATGAATAAAAAAACCTATAACTTAATCTTGCCCGCAGGCATTAAAACAGTCACCTGCAGTGTCAGCACTCAGCTGCTGATTGGATAGAACTTTTGGGGTGTTGAATGCAGGTTTCATGCATCCACGTCCACTGAAGGCGGGCTGCGTGGGCTGGTGCACATCAGCAGGTTTCAAGTGAGTTCAGAGATGAAGGATTTGCATCCTTGAGCATGAGTTGGGAAGTTTCCTGCCTTCTCTGGAGAAAGTGCCTTCAAGGACAAGAGTTCAATTTTGCGAACAGATGGGGGGTTGTGGGGGGGAGCGTGCAGTCTACAAGTCGGACTAGCTGATCTGGCAAAGAGTTCAGAGGCAGTCACATTGTCTGCCAGGTGCCGAGGTGGGCTGTTTGCAAGGCTGGCCTCGGTGCTATGGGACCTCATCACAGTTGTAATGAAGAAAGGAAGATACTCCAGTCCTTCCCCTCACAGGCCCCACCCTTTACACACTCCCCATGCCCCATCCATGCCAGCATATGTTCACCCACCCATTCTCTATGGTCTCTCAACATCCCATGCCAATCTATGGAGCCATGATGCGGAGATGCTGGCTTTGGACTGGGGTGGACACATTAAGAAGTCTCCCAACACCAGGTTAAAGTCCAACAGGTTTATTTGGAATCACGAGCTTTCGAAGCACTGCTCCTTCACTCGCCTGATGAAGGGGCAATGCTCCGAAAGCTCGTGATACCAAATAAACCTGTTGGACTTTGAAAAATGCTGGAGGGAAGATTGTAATCTTTCATGAATCCATTTAATTAGAAATCCCCACTCCAGAATGCAGAATTTGTTCTGGAGATTCTGATATCTTTGCTGTCCCAGAAGTCCGAAAGTATTGTAGACATCGCTGGCAGGATATGGTTTTGGCAATTGTCCAGTAATCTAATTAATGTTGATTTACCTTTGCTCCAGCCAAGTATTCTCATTATTGTAGTCTAATTGCAAAACTGTAATACAACTTCCAACGAATTATAGTTTTCCAACGCACCAAGAATTACTATTGAATTATTTATTCACAAATAACATTTTCTTCTCCCAAACAAACCGGCTGGAGTGTTTCAGAAAGGACGTGTCAGGGAACTATTTGGCTCATCAGTCCATTCCTCCAGGTACCACATATAAGCTATTCCGCTCCATCCCGTTTATTTTCTTAAGGAACATTCTGCAAACTTTCTCTCTACAGATCAATTAAACAAAACCCCAGAAAATATTAAAGTAAAGTTTATTTATTAGTCACAAGTAGGCTTACACTGCAATGAAGCACTGTGAAAATCCCCCAGTCGCCACACTCCCGTGCCTGTTCAGGTACACTGGAGGAGAATTTAGCATGGCCAATGCACCTAACCTGCACATCCTTGGATGTGGGAGGAAACCGGAGCACCTGGAGGAAACCCACCCAGACATGGGGAGAATGTGCAGACTATGCTCAGATAATGACCCAAGCCGGGAATCAAACCCGGGCCCCTGGTGCTATGAGGCAGCAGTGCTAACCATTGTGCCACAGTGCCGGCCAAACGTAATCTTCCTAAAATAATATAACAACACTCAAGGGGCTCAAGACTATCCAGGGCAAAGCAGCTTACTTGATTGACACCTCATCGACCAACTTCAACATCCACTCCCCATGCCACTGAGCCATAATGGCAGCAGTGTGCACCGTAAAATCTCACCAAGGCTCCTTAGACAACAGCTTCTAAATGCATGATCTCTACCATCTGCAAGGACAAGATGCAGGGAAGACCAGCACCTGCGAGTTCCCCTCCAAGTCACTCACCATCCTGACTTGGAAATATATCGCCGTTCTTTCACTGTCGCTGGGTCAAAATCCTTCCTAACAGCACTGTGGGTGTACCTACATCACATGGACTACAGCAGTTCAAGAAGCCAGCTCCCACCATCTTCTCAAGGGCAAGGGCAGCAGATACCTGGGAATATCACCACCTGTAAGTTCCCCCAAAGTCACTCACTTGGAAATATATCGCCATTCCTTCACTGTCACTGGGTCAGAGCTCTGGATATCCCTCCCTAACGGCACTGTGGGCGTACTTACATCACATGGACTGCAGTGGTTCAAGAAACCAGCTCCCACCATGCTGTCGGGGCAATTAGGGATGGTCAATAAATGGTGGTCTTGCCAGCGCTGCACACATCCCATGAAAGAATAAAGAAAAATGCATCAAAGCCTAATTGTCTGGCTGAGTTTGGACAACGGGTCATTTGGAAATTATTAATTGACAGGGAATGAAGGGTTACGGGGGAACAAACAAGAAAGTGGAGTTGAGGCCACAATCTGATCAGCCATGATCTTATCGAGGAGCAGAGTAGGTTTGAGGGGCCACATATTCTGCTCCTGCTCCAAATTCTTTTGTTCTTGTGAACACAGAGGAGAAAGTGGAAGAAGAAATGGAGACAACCTAAACCTGGACTCAAACACAAACCATTGCTTCTTTGTGTGTGAATTTATTTGGTTTGATTTGATTTATTATTGTCACATGTATTAGTACACAGTGAAAAGTATTGTTTCTTACACGCTACACAGGCCAAGCTTACTGTTCATAGAAAGAAATCTCACAGCAGCAGGTTAGAGTCCAACAGGTTTATTTGGAACCACGAGCTTTCAGAGCGCTGCTCCTTCATCAGGTGAGTCACTCATCAGACTCACCTGATGAAGAAGCAGTGCTCCGAAAGCTCGTGATTCCAAATAAACCAGTTGGACTTTAACCTGCTGCTGTGAGACTTCTTACTGTGCCCATCCCAGTCCAATGCCGGCATCTCCACATCATATTCATAGAGAAGGAAAGGAGAGCGTGCAGAACGTAGTGTCACAGTCATGGCTAGGGTGTAGAAAAAGATCAACTGAGGTAGGTCCATTCGAAAGTCTGATGGCAGTAGGGAAGAAGCTGTTCTTGAGTCGGTTGATACGTGTCCTCAGACTTTTGTATCTTTTTCCCGGTGGAAGAAGGTGGAAGAGAGCATGTCCAGGGTATGTGGGGTCCTTGATTATGCTGGCTGCTTTTCCAAGGCAGCGGGAAGTGTAGATGGAGTCAATGGATGGGAGGCTGATTTGCTGGGTTTGGACTGGGTGATGGATTGGGTTTCGTTCATGACCCTTTGTAGCTTCTTGCAGTCTAATTGCGATCTAACGCAGGTCACATTACCTGTTGAAAATTTTATAGATGGAATAACACTTGTTTCGATATAGGACAAAGTCATCTCAGATAAGACTAGTTTAATACATGTTTACATGTCAGCTGTGACTGAGTTGGTAGCACTTTTGCTACTGAATTGCAAGATTCTGGCGCTTGAGAACCACAATCAAGGCTAACGATCAAGGTTTTCACAGTGGCACAGTGGTTAGCACTGCTGCCTCACAGCGCCAGGGACCCAAGTTCGATTCACGGCTTGGGTCACTGTCTATGCAGAATCTGCACGTTCTACCTACATCTGCGTGAGTTTCCTCCGGGTGCTCCGGTTTCCTCCTACAGTCTGAAAGATGCACTGGTTAGGTGCATTGGTCATGCTAAATTCTCCCTCAGTGTACCCGAACAGGCGCCGGAGTGTGGCGACTCGGGGATTTTCACAGTACCTTCATTGCATTGTTAATGTAAGCCTACCTGTGACACTCAGAAATAAACTTTAAAACTAAAAAAAAACACTCCAGTGCAGTATTCTGGAAGTGCTGCAAACTCAGGGGTGCTGTCTTTTGGGTGAGATCTTAAACTGAGGCCTTATCTGCCTGGTTGGACGGATGTAAAAGAAATCCTCTGACAACATTTCAAAAGTAGAGGAGATATCCCCGATGTCCTGGCCAGTCCTCATCCCTCATCACACAAACAGATTATTTGGCCATTAGCGTGTTGCTGTTTGTGGGAGTTTGCTGTGTGTAAATTGGCTGTCACATTGCAAGAGTGATTACACATCAAAAAAAGATAATCATTTGGTTGTAAAGTGCTTTGAGACATCCGGTGGTTGTGAAAAAACCAATGTAAACACAAACCTTTCTTTTAAACCATTATGCGATCTTCACATAGTTCTGAAACTATGTGGCTGGAGTGTTACCACCGTTCACACCAGCAGGATTTTCCATTCCCGCTGCAATGAATAGAGGTTTGGCTGGGCGCAAAATTCTCCGACCTTGCTGCAGCGGGAGTGTGGCGTGAATGGCTGGTAAGATCGTGCCCACAGTCTTTGGGCTAATCATTTTGTGAAGTTGATTTATATTGAGCTGAAAAGAAAAATTTGTAGACCCTTGTGTCTGACATCATAGTTAAGCTACCAGATGTACCCATAAGAAGTTTATACTTTGATGTTTCTTCTGATGGAATTCAACAATGATTACAAGCACAATTAAGCAACAAGCAAGATTTTTTTTATTATTCATTCATAGGACATGGTTGTTGCTGGCTGGGCCAGCAGTTATTGCACATCCCTTGTTGCCCTTGGATTGATACAACTGAGTGGCTAGCTTGGCCAATTCAAAGGGCAGTTGAGATGTCAACTGTTATGGTTCAGGTCAGAAACTCCAAAGTGTTTTATGGAACCCGCCTGGATCATAAGTTTTCCACCTGAACTTTGGCTAGGATAAGCATGATATGGTTCACCTCAGGTATGATTCAAATGACCCACTTGGGAGCTTTTGTCAAACAAAGTTTATTTAAGAATATGGTTAATATGTATGGAAAGAAAATTAGCAATACCTTTTATCAATCACAAACAAAAACAAAGCAACCACAATTATGTATAACCCTTAACAAATATATCTAAGATGTTCCAATCAAACAAAAAAAAAACATTTTCACAGGTTTAGCACAGTAAAGACTAATGCTCACGTGATACTGGAACTGAGTCCTTTTGTTGCAGAATCGAAATCCTGACTTCTCAGCTTGTAACTTCTAGCAGCCCTCTGGATATCTTCAGAAGAGTTTGAAGACAGAACAGCTTCCCAGAATACCAAGGAGAGACTCCGGTCGAGCCACCAACAGCAGATTCTCCAGTCCAGGAAGGCAAGAAGCTTTGTTTTCGGCCAACCAGCAGAATTTCCAAAACCAAGGAGAGAGAGAAAGAGAGACACCTCTTTCAGTCTGATGTCCACCCGCTTCTAAACCACAACTGCAACCAAACAGAAAATGAAATCTTAAATTCACTAGGAACAAAAAAAAACTGTCCAGACCTTCCTCCTAACAATGCAGGGTCATAAAACAACCCAGAGTAAAACTAAACAAATCCCATTTAAACCACTGAAGGAGCAATAAAAGGGCTTCTATAGACAACTTGGCAACATAGAACATAGAACATTACAGCGCAGTACAGGCCCTTCGGCCCTCGATGTTGCGCCGTCCAGTGGAACCAATCTAAAGCCCCTCTAATCTACACTATTCCAATATCATCCATATGTTTATCCAATAACCATTTGAATGCTCTTAATGTTGACGAGTCCACTACTGCTGCAGGCAGGGCATTCCACGCCCTTACTACTCTCTGAGTAAAGAACCTACCTCTAACATCTGTCCTATATCTCTCACCCCTCAATTTAAAGCTATGTCCCCTCATGCTAGCCATCACCATCCGAGGAAAAAGGCTCTCACTATTCCACCCTATCTAATCCTCTGGTCATCCTGTATGCCTCTATTAAGTCACCTCTTAACCTTCTTCTCTCTAACGAAAACAACCTCAAGCCCCTTAGCCTTTCCTCATACGATTTTCTCACCATGCCAGGCAACATCCTGGTAAATCTTCTCTGCACCCTTTCCAACACTTCCACATCTTTCCTATAATACGGCGACCAGAACTGTACGCAATACTCCAAATGCGGCCGCACCAGAGTTTTGTACAGTTGCAGCATGACCTCCTGGCTCCGAAACTCAATCCCTCTACTAATAAAAGCCAACACACCATACGCCTTCTTAACAACCCTATCAACCTGGGTGCCAACTTTCAGGGATCTATGCACATGGACACCCAGATCCCTCTGTTCATCCACACTACCAAGCATCTTACCATTAGCCCAGTACTCTGTATTCCTGTTACTCCTTCCAAAGTGAATCACCTTACACTTTTCCGCATTAAACTCCATTTGCCATCTCTCAGCCCAGTTCTGCAGCTTATCTATGTCCCTCTGTGACCTGCCACTTCCCTCCGCACTGTCAACAACTCCACCGACTTTAGTGTCATCCGCAAATTTACTAATCCATCCTTCCACGCCCTCATCCAGGTCATTAATAAAAATGACAAACAGCAGTGGCCCCAAAACAGATCCTTGCGGTGCACCACTAGTAACTGAACTCCAGGATGAATATTTCCCATCAACCAACACCCTCTGTTTTCTTACAGCTCGCCAATTCCTGATCCAAACCACTAAATCACCCTCAATCCCATGTGTCCGTTTTTCTGCAAAATGGAGAGCTGCAGAGAACATGATTTTTAAAAAAAATCTTAAAGGTACACTAACATCACACAACCACATTGATGTGGCTCTCTAGTCACATGTAGGCCAGACCAGGTAAGCGTGGAAAATGTCCTTCCCTAAAGGTCATTAGTGAACCAGGTGGGCTTTTCCCGACAATCGGCAATGGTTTCATGGTCATCAGTGGATTCTTAATTCCAGATATGTTTTATTGAATTCAAATTCCACCATCTGCCGTGGCGGGATTCGAACATGGGTCCCCAGAACATTAGCAGAGTTTCTGGAGTAATAGTCTAGCGATAACACTACGAGGCCATCGCCTCCCCACTTTGCCATTTTCCATTCATAAATGTGCTGCTGAAATCACGGTAGCAGGTATTAGGACAGGTTAAGGCACAGAGTATGAAAGAGAGGTCAAACTTAACAGAACAAATGACCTCTACTGAAATACTGCTGTTCCCAATTAGCTGGTTAAAGTTGTACTGCTGGTGTGTATGTGTGATCCAGACCATTCTCAACCAGTTGGCTGTGCTGGTAGAAGCTAGCAGAATAGGGGGAAAAAAATAACTTACGAAAGCATCTGCTCAATTTAATTAAGAGAAAATGCTGGAAGTATTCAATGAGCAAGGCCAATAACGTTTTGGGATATATAATCATAGAATCCTGCAGTGCAGGAGGCCATTCGGCACATCGAGTCTACACTGACCACAATCCCACCCAGGCCCTATTCCCGTAACCCCATGCATTTATCCTAGCTGGTCCCTCTTACACTAAGGAGCAATTTAGCATGGCCAATCCACCTAATCCACACATCTTTGGACTGTGGGAGGAAACCAGAGCACCCGGAGGAAACCGGAGGAAACCCACGCAGACACGGGGAGAATGTGCAAACTCCATACAGATGGCGACCCAAGCCAGGAATCGAACACCGGTGCCTGGCGCTGTGAGGCAGCAATGCTGACTACTGTGCCACTGCAGCCACCCTTTAGCTTATGGTGAATTATCTGGCAATTATCAGAACAAGTTATTCTGACTTTTCATTGAAAGTTCAGGGGATGCTCCGTAAGTCTCAGCATTGAGTGCACAATCTCACATACAGCCAAAGCATCTCAGATACTTCTGATCAAATGTCTCCTTTAAATGTTCCCACTATTATGTGGTAAGTGCTGACTCTGTATGCTGAGCCGTCCCAAAAGATTGACTCTAATGCGTTCATGTTTACTTGAATTTAAATCATGTAGTAGAGGACAACCAGGAAAAACCAAAAATAAATCTAAAACCTGTGAGCTTTAAGTCATGAAGAGATACAGACAAATTTTATTTGCTCATGTTAAAGAAAATAAAACTAAAATGAAACATGAATAATTCGTGACAGATGCAACAGTTTTGATAGAAAACAGAGGAATGACTTAAAGAAAATGAAGGTTCAAGGTAAAAGTACTACATAGCAACCATTTGCACAAAGAAAATCCCAAACTTGATCCGTGGAAAATGTTGAAAGGATTCGATCATTTAGATGTTGGCACAATGGCACGGTGGTACAATGGTTAGCACTGCTGCCTCACAGGACCAGGGACCCGGGTTTGATTCCTGGCTTGGGTCACCGTCTGTGTGGAGTTTGCACATTCTCCCCGTGTCTGCGTGGGTTTCCTCCGGGTGCTCCGGTTTCCTCCCACAATCCAAAAGGTATGCTGGTTAGGTGCTTTGGCCATGCTAAATTGCCCCTTAGTGTACCCGAACAGTAGATTCTTAATTCCGGAGTGTGGCGACTCGGGGATTTTCACAGTAACTTCATTGCAGTGCTTATGTAAGCCTACTTGTGGCACTAATAATAAATAAATAAAATATGTCAGCAGGTCATTTATCTCAGATTGGGACTTCAGAACCAGATATGTCAACAAAATTTGCAGATACCACAGCAAAACCTTTGAAGTGAGAAAGGTGGGATAGAGGCAGAGGGATAAAAGGTGGGGGGGGGGGGGGTGGCATTGTTGGTCAGGGAAAATGTTACAGCGGTACTCAGGCAGGATAGATTAGGGAGCTTGTCTACAGAGGCCCTATGGGTGGAGCTGAGAAACAGGAAAGGTATGCCCACATTAATGGGGTTGTATTATAGACCACCCAATAGTCAGCGAGAATTGGAGGAGCAAATCAGCAGAGAGATAGCTGACAACTGCAAGAAATACAAAGTTGTGATAGTAGGGGATTTTAATTTTCCACATATAGATTGGGACTCGCATACTGTTAAAGGTTTAGATGGGGTAAAGTTTGTAAAATGTGTTCAGGAAAATTTTCTACATCAGTATATAGAGGTGCCAACTAGAGAGGATGCGATATTGGATCTCCTATTGGGAAATGAGTTAGGGCCGGTGATGGATGTGAGTGTGAGGGAACACTTTGGATCCAGTGATCATAATGCCATTAGTTTCAACCTGATCGTGGATAAGGATAGATCTAGTCCTCGGGTTGAAATTCTGAATTGGAAAAAGGCCAAATTTGATGAAATGAGAAGGGATCTGGGAAGTGTGGATTGGCACAGGCTGTTCTCTGGTAAGGATGTAAATGGAAAGTGGGAGGTCTCCAAAGGAGAAATTTTGAGAGTGCAGAGTTTGTATGTTCCTGTCAGGATTAAAGGCAAAGAAAATAGGAATAAGGAACCTTGGTTCTCGAGGGAGATTGTAACACTGATTAAGAGGAAGAGAGAGTTGTATGAAATGTACAGGCAGCAAGGAACATATCAGATGCTCGAGGAGTATAAAAAGTGCAAGAAGCTACTTAAGAGGGAAATCAGGAGGGCTAAAAGAAGACATGAGGTTGCTTTGGCAGACAGAGTGAAGGAAAATCCAAAGAGCTTCTATAGGTATGTTAGGAGCAAAAGGATAGTGAGGGATAAAATTGGTCCTCTTGAAGACCAGAGTGTTAGACTGTGTATGGACCCAAAAGAGATGGGGGAGATACTAAATGGTTTTTTTGCATCCGTATTTACTGAGGAAACGGGCATGGAGGCTATGGAAATAGGGCAAACAGGTAGGGAGGTCATGGAACCTCTACAGATTAAAGGGGAGGAGGTGCTTGCTGTCTTGAGGCAAATCAGAGTGGATAAATCCCCAGGACCGGACAGGGTATTCCCACGGACCTTGAGGGAAGCTAGTGTTGAACTTGCAGGGGCCCTGGCAGACATATTTAAAATGTCAGTATTCACGGGGGAGGTGCCAGATGATTGGAGGGTGGCTCATGTTGTTCCGTTGTTTAAAAAAGGTTCCAAAAGAAATCCGGGAAATTATAGGCCAGTACGTTTGACGTCGGTGGTGGGCAAGTTATTGGAAGGTGTGATAAGGGATAGGATCTACAAATATTTGGATAGACAGGGACTTATTAGGGAGAGTCAACACGGCTTTGTGCGTGGTAGGTCATGTTTGACCAATCTATTAGAATTTTTCGAGGAGGTTACCAGGAAAGTGGATGAAGGGAAGCCGGTGGATGTTGTCTACCTGGATTTCAACAAGGCCTTTGACAAGGTCCCTCATGGGAGGTTAGTTAGGAAGGTTCAGTCGCTGGGTATACATTGGGGAGGTAGTAAATTGGATTAGACACTGGCTCAATGGAAGAAGCCAGAGAGTGGTTGTGGAGGATTGCTTCTCTGAGTGGACGCCTGTGACTAGTGGTGTGCCACAGGGATCAGTGTTGGGTCCATTGTTGTTTGTCATCTATATCAATGATCTGGATCGCAGACAAGTGTGAGATATTGCACTTTGGAAGGACCAACCAAAGTAGAAAGTACAGGGTAAATGGTAGGTCTCTGAAGAGTGCAGTTGAACAGAGGGATCTGGGAATACAGGTACAGAGTTCCCTAAAAGTGACGTTACAGATGGATAGGGTCGTAAAGAGTGCCTTTGGTACATTGACCTTTATAAATCGGAGTATCGAGTATAAAAATTAGAGTGTTATGGTAAGATTATATAAGGCATTGGTGAGGCCGAATTTAGAGTATTGTGTACAGTTTTGGTCACCTAGTTGCAGGAAAGATGTAAATAAGGTTGAAAGTGTGCAGAGAAGGTTCACAAGGATGTTGCCGGGACTTGAGAAGCTGAGTTACAGAGAGAGATTGAATAGGTTGGGACTTTATTCCCTGAAGTGTAGAAGAATTAGGGGAGATTTGATAGCGGTGTAAGATTTTGATGGGTATAGATAGAGTGAATGCAAGCAGGCTTTTTCCACTGAGGCTCGGGGAGAAAAAAACCAGAGGGCATGGGTTAAGGGTAAAAGGAGAAAAGTTTAAAGGGAATATTAGGGGGGGCTTCTTCACGCAGTGAGTGGTGGGAGTGTGGAATGAGCTGCCGGATAACGTGGTAAATGCGGGGTCACTTTTAACATTTAAGAAAAACTTGGATGGGTTCATGGATGAGAGGGGTGTGGAGGGATATGGTCCAAGTGCAGGTCAGTGGGACTAGGCAAAAAATGGTTCGGCACAGACAAGAAGGGCCAAAAGGCCTGTTTCTGAGCTGTAATTTTCTATGGTTCTATGGTTCTGTGGTTTATCTCAGGGCAGTGAACAGATGCAACAGGCTCCTGATATGGACGAGATGAAGCTAACTGATTAACTTAAAGTAAAATCTTTGTTCTTTGTTAATATATATAATTTTTATCTAAACCCGTCAAAACACTTCTTCTTTGCTATTGTGTGCTACATTTTAAGTGTATGGGGTGGGATTTTCCAGCCGTGCTCACCCCAAAACCAGAAAATCCTGTCTGAGGTCAACAGACCTTTCCATGGTCCATCCCTCACCCAATCCGATTCCTGTGGCAGGCGGAACAGGAAAATTCAACCCATTGAGTGCATGACGTAGGTCACTGATGAATGGGGACAAATTTGTTTAGGTTTGTGTCTGTGACTGAAATAGGGGGATATGCTGGCAGAGAGGTAGTGTCATTGGAGTAGTAATCCAGAGGCCTGTGCCAATGCTAATGCTGTTGTGACACCGGTTCAACCCCCACCATGGCAGCAAATGGAATTGAAATTCAATTACTAAATCTGGAATATAAAGCTAGTATTAGTAATGGTGACCATGGCATTGACTGTGGTTAAATGCCCATCTGGTTCACTAATAGTCCTTTAGGGAAGAAAATATGTCATCCTTATCTGGTCAACATGTGACCCCCAGATCCACAATTATGTGGTTGGCTCTTGATGGTCAACTGGAATGGCCACGCAAACCACTAGAGATGGACAACATTTGTTGACCTTTGACTTTGCCAGCTATGCCCACATTTCCCATGAAATAATAAATAAAGTGCCATTAGATGTAATTCTGAGGTCTCTGGACAGTAAAAAGTTGGATTTTTGTTTGCTCCAACTTCAGAGAATTGGTGGCACAAATTTCAATGTCATCTTTTATTTGTTTAATCTGAGATTTTGTTATGTAAACCAAATTACAAATGTCATCTTCAAGTTGGGGTGGCATGGTGGCACAGTGGTTAGCACTGCTGCCTCACAGCGCCAGAGACCCGGATTCAATTCCAGCCTTGGGTCACTGTCTGTGCGGAGTCTGCACATTCTCCCTGTGTCTGTGTGGGTTTCCTCCGGGTGCTCCGGTTCCCTCCAATAGTCCAAAGATTAAGTGCAGGTTCGGAGGATTAGCCATGCTAAATTGTCCCTGAGTGTCAGGGGGATTAGCAGGGTAAATATGTGGGGTTACGGGGATAGGGCCGGGGTCGGATTGTCATCGGTGCAGACTTGATGGGCCGAATGGCCTCCTTCTGAATTGTGGGGATTCTATGATTCTATGAAATTAAACGATTAACAAATCCGTAGCTAAGAATGTTTCAAAAATTGAATGCAACAGCTGAATATTTCCTGGCTCAAACAATTTTCAGCAAGTGATCAAGATCAGTGGAGGGTACAGATTCCAAATTCCAATTTCTATGAGTTCAGGTCATATTGACCTGTTAATTAGTTCATTGATGCAGACAGAGTAAGCTGCTAATGCTCCATCACTCTGGCTTTTCAATATTACCTTTAGAGGTAAATATGTAATGGGGAGGTTCTCCTTGGAACAAAGGAGACTGAGGGGGGGGGACATGATTGAGATGTATAAAATTATGAGGGACATCGATTGAGTAGACAGAGAGAAACTTTTCCCGATCAATGACTAGATCATCGATCATAGATACCCTACAATGCAGAAAGAGGCCATTTGGTCCATCGAGTCTGCACCGACCACAATCCCACCCAGGCCCTATCCCCATATCCTTACATATTTACCCACTAATCCCTCTAACCTATACATCTCAGGACACTAAGGGGCAATTTTAGCATGGCCTGTGTCAACCTAACCCGCACATCTTTGGACTGTGGGAGGAAACCGGAGCACCCGGAGGAAACCCACGCAGATACGAGAAGAATGTGCAAACTCCACACAGACAGCGACCCAAGCCGGGAATCGAACCCAGAACCCTGGAGCTGTGAAGCAGCAGTGCTAACCTCTGTGCTACCGTGCCACCCATGGGAGTAGGGAGCATAGATTTAAGGTAAGGGGCAGGAGGTTTGGAGGGGATGTGAGGAAAATCTTTTTCACCCAAAGGGTGGTCAGAGTCTGGAACTCACTGCCTGAAAGGGTGGTGGAGGCAGAGACCGCCATGACATTTAAGAAGTATTTAAATGCGCACTTGCAATGCCAAGGCATAGTTAGCGGGTTTGTCTTCGACTGGCACCAACGCAATGGGCTGAAGGGCTATTTTCTGTGCTGTATGCCTCTATGAACTCTATGATAGGTGGCACAGTGTTTATCCCTGCTGTCTTACAGCGCCAGGGACCTAGGTTCAATTCTGGCTTTGGGTCAGTGTGCAGAGTTTTCATGCTCTCCCTGTATCTGTGTGGGTTTCCTCTGGGTGCTTTAGTGTCCCAAGATGTGTAGGTTAGGAGGACAAGCAGGATAAATACGTGAGGTTATAGAAATATGGGCTGTTGTCGGTGTAGGCTCGAAGGGCCAAATGGTCTCCTTCTGCAATATAGGAATTCTATGATTCTAAAGTTGTGACACAAAATGGTGTGATTATTGGCATGTCTCACTGATCTATGAAATTCCGGGTTAATAGAAATGTTTTACCCAAGTGCACAAGAGATAGGAGTGGGAGTGGACCATATTCCCTGCCGAGCCTGCTCTGCCATTCAATGCAATTGTAAAAAATGTTAGTTAAAGTTAATTTATTCGTCACAAGTAGGCTTACATTAACACTGCAAAGAAGTTACTGTGAAAATTCCCAAATCGCCATGCTCCGGCGCCTGTTCAGGTACACTGAGGGAAAATTTAGCATGGACAATGCACCGAACCAGCATGATCTTTGGATTGTAGGGGGAAACTGAAGCACCTGGAGGAAACATAAGAACATAAGAAATAGGAGCAGGAGTAGGCCATCTAGCCCCTCGAGCCTGCCCCGCCATTCAATAAGATCATGGCTGATCTGAAGTGGATCAGTTCCACTTACCCGCCTGATCCGCCTGAAACCAACGCAGACACGGGGAGAACGTGCAGACTTTGTAAAGACAGTGACTCAAACCGGGAATTGAACCCGGTTCCCTGTCACTGTGAGGCTGCAGTGCTATAACCAGTGTTTGTGGCTGATCTCGCCTGGGTTTCAATCCCACTTTCCCTCACGCTCCCTGAATTCCTAGTTTCCCTGAGAGACAAAGAATCGGTCTACCCCAGCCTTAAACATATTCAACACTGGAACATCCACAGGGTAGCGAATTGCAAAGATTCGCGACCGTTCGAGGGAAGAAATTTCTTCTCCTCTCAGTCTTTGATGCTTTTGTGTGGCTTCTTGACCTTCTGGTGATAGAAATTTTAGGACTAATTCGCAGCTTCACCTCCAGCTTGGCAGTCTGCTGAAAATAGATCGCCCGCTCAGTCCAGAACCCATCTAATTTTCACTCGTTTGAAACAAATGGAGCAAAAACCAGTAGGTTCTGGTAGGACTGGGTGAGAAAGCGTATGAAAGGCATAATGAGAAGATGAATGAGTGGAAGACAAATGGGGAGTGGGATCAGCTGGAATAATATATAGATACAATATATGGATGGTGGATAATAAAACACCGCAACACAGTAGCTGCGCATTTAAATATTTGTAGAAAATAAATTCTAATTTATAAGATTAAATATTGATTCATTCTCTCTGGACTTTTTTTTCCATCCAAAATGTATCTCGCGCACCAGCTGAATTAGTTTAGCACAGGATTTTCTGGGAGATTGCCTTTTGTGAAGTGATAGCGCAATTTGTCAGGAAGGAAAGGGATGGAGTGTCTCTGCTTATTAATGGCATTATTTGTTATTCAGCAGACAGTGATATTCATTATTCATTCAATGTAATGCAATTTCTGGCTGGTAACAATACCATCATAACTGTATTTCTTAATAATTGCTTCCACTGTAGCACCACTGTACCAGACAGGGATCAGCTTCTTGACTGAAGAAAGGGACTTACAGTTATGCCCATTCATATTTAATTTATATTTCCGATCTTCCCAAGTTCTGAGTTCGCACCAACATTTAGATGTTATTGCAGATGGAATCAAACACCGTTCTCTAATGACTGCGGTTAACTAAAAAGACTTGCATATATTAAAAGGAGGTCAGGTGTAGTACAAAGGCAGAGCAAGCGTTCATATGGATAGACAATATTCCTCAGACTGCTGTTCTCAGTGTAGCTCCTGCGCAACAGCCAGTCAACAGCAGAGGTTTCTACTTTTTGAACATGTCGCTGATCTGTGATCACAAATGGAAAATTCTGCATGATTGTGCTCAGTTCCAAGAGGGCTCCCACCACACCTACACTCTGACCCACTCCAAGGTGCCACAGGTTTTTGAAGAACTTCAGTAACTATAGGGCTGGCTCCTCAGGGAGAAGGGATATCCCTTAAAGACCTGACTGATGATGCCAGTTTGCCATCCACAGAGTGCTGCTGAGGGGAACTACAATACCACACGTTCCTCCACCATGTCTGTGACTGAGCAGACGATAGACCTCCTGAAGATGAGGCTCAGATGCTTGGACTGTCAGGTGGGACTCTCCAATACTCGCCACAGTGTTCTGGGTCATTGGTGTCTGCATCCCTCAGCACAGCCTTATGTTACAAAGGGGCAATGTCCCGTCGGGGGTGCCATGGAGGGTCAAGGTATCTCCTCCTGTGGGGAGGACGGTGAGGGGGATGGAGCTGACAAAAGACCGGGATGTCATCAAGCCACATTCAGAGGTCACGGCAGGGCAAAAATGTGGCAGACAGGCCCATGCCAGACCGACAGCTACCAGATTCCAAGCAGAGTCAGCTGCTGACACATTTCTTTAACCTTTTGGTTTTCTCTCCTCTGTTAGCTGGAAGTCCCCAGCTCTTCATTGGTTACAGAAAACATTATTTGCTCTCATATGCCCTAACTTATGAAAGCTAAATTAAATTGCACTAGTTATTGTCTGCCCTGGCACTAGGTACGCACATTAGAACCTGCACAATACTGTGTTCTCTCGTGACTTCAAGTACCTGCGAGTAGAATTGTGATTTCACCCATGCCCTCACAAAGTCAGTGTCCATGGAAGCATTGTCAAATCTAACCTCAGCAGAGTTGCACTCATGTCACATTCACACCTTCTCCCAAAATCCTGGCAGAGACAGAACCAGGGAGATGGGCCCACAGGGAGGTGCAGTAGGAGAGCACCATTTGGCCCCTCAAGATTGGTCTTCCATGCAGCTTGAGCAAGGAAGGGTATATTTCTGATCTCCCACAATTGCCACTCACACGTAGCAAATCCATATCTTCATCAAATTCATATCTTTATCATGTCGAGATGTTCTGAGGATACCTCGGAGCCCACTCACTGAGCGTGCATCACCAACACTATAGGTTGCTGGGTTGTGAGCACTCTGGACCTGACAATATTTGAGATGCCAACAAGTTTCAGTCCCTGATGACCCTAACATGAGTGCGAGACTGTGATCTGTCATTGTGACCAACCCAGCTAATGTAAACCTCTTCTCTGCATGGACCCCGCAGAGGCCTGTTGGAGCTGCTGATGCTTCGCATGGATAGCGTTATGGTCCTTGGCATTGTCTCGCCAGCACGCAAGCCCATTCTACTCCTTCTCACTTCATGAACTAAGAGCCTGGTCCTTCAATGATGTCCAGTGCACTTTGATTCAAACCCTCTATACGAGGTCTACTGCCACCCTTGATAAGGGGATGAGGAGGCCACACAAAACTCTGTGTGAGGTCTGACAAAAGCTTCAGTCAAATGCACACACAGCCCCTAAACCTGATACTCAAATCAATCTTGAAGTCAAGGCTAATGTACACTGTGGTGAACCATAGTTGGTTACCACTATGAGTACTAAACCATAGTTGTTCAGCACTATGGGTACTTGTAGATGTGTTACTGTTGTCACTGTTGGGGTTAGGGTTGGGGGTGTTCTACCTGTTGATATTGTTCTGTGGTACACTCCAGTTGGCTCCGCCTACCTGGAGGAGTATAAAGGTCACTGCACTGCCTGGTGACCCTTTAGTCTGCGATTGTATTGCATATAGTATGCTCCATTCTTGTTAGTAATAAAAGCCTTTATTTCCCGGGTACAATCCAGCCTCCCGAGTGATTTAATCGCGCATCATACACATTGCTTCCTTACTTGTAACCTTCCCCTGCATGTTAGCTCAAAATGACACATTGCCAACGAAGGCTTTAACGATTGGACGTGCCCGCCACAGCTTTGGTTGGGTCGATTGGGTCGGTGGGGTGGTAGCGTGAGGGGAATAGTCCCATTGGGTCGGTGGGTAGTCAGGTGGGGTTGGTAGTTGGGTCAGACTGGGGGTATTTTGGTTGGGGGCAGGGTGGGTAGTGGGGTTTGGTCAGATGTGGGGGGTAGTTGAGTCGGATCGAGAGTTAGTCGAATGGGGGGCGGTAGTCAGTCTGGATCAGGGAGGCAGGGGGCGGGGGAAATGATTGGGGTTGTGGAGGGGTCTGTCCAGGTGGTTTGTACTGTTATGCTGGATAAACACTGAGATAGACCTGGTATTAACCAGTCTAACGTTCCCAGGGTGAGTCCTGCATATCTGTCCCAAGTCTGTTACTCTGAGCTCAGGGTCAGAGACATTCAGGACATCTTTTGATTTTATTTTATTATTGTCGCATGTCTTAGTGTACAGTGAAAAGTATTGTTTCTTGCGTGCAATAAGGACAAGGCATACCGTTCGTGGAGAAGGAAAAGAGAGAGTGCAGAATGTAGTGTTACAGTCATAGCTAGGGTGTAGAGAAAGATCAACTTAGTGCAAGGTAAGTCCATTCAAAAGTCTGATGGCAGCAGGGAAGAAGCTGTTCTGGAGTCAGTTGGTATGTGACCTTGGACTATTCTATCTTTGTCCCAACAGAATCAGATGGAAGAGAGTCTGTCCGGAGTGCATGGGGTCCTTAATTATGCTGGCTGCTTTTCCGAGACAGCGGGAAGTGTAGACAGAGTCAATGGATGGGAGGCTTTGTGCGATGGACTAGACTTAATTTACAAATGTTTGTAATGTCTTGCGGTCTTGGGCAGAGCAGGAGTCATACCAAGTTGTGATACAACCAGAAAGAATGCTTTCCATGGTGCATCTGTAAAAGTTGGTGAGACTCGTAGTGGACATGCCAAATTTCCTTAGTCCTGCTTCTTAATCAATAACTGGGGAGGGGCCAGCCATGGAACCCAGCCCATTGGGAGTTTCATCTTCCTGGGCAGTTTCAATGCATGTGTCTGTGTGTCAGGACTTCCGCAGGGACCGGGCATCCCTCTCCAAAATCAATCCCAATTTCTGACGATCGAGAGATTTGGGTCAGTAAGGTGGAACAAAGTGCATATCAAACAGCAATCGCAATGCGCTGTAATCTCTGAGCTCGCTACCCTTGTATACCCAGCTGGAGGTTTCATTGCTGTGTAGCTTGACATGAAAAGATGAGCTAATCTTTGACAAATGGACCTCTAAAACCTACTTCACCACGGCCCTATCCAAATTTCACTCAGAGATGTTGAATTCTGAGGGACATTCAATTCGAACAGAAGTAGAATAAGCCTTGAGTGCTTTGTGTAAGTTAGCAATGAGAATGTAAAATGTGATGAGACTAGAAATCTTGTCAAGCATATTCAATTCCTATCTAATCATCTATTTATTTTCCAAATAAAAATGTTACATGAAATGAACTTCCCTTCTGATCGCAGCTGCAATCATCCTCATTTCTGGCAGCACTAGAGGGCACTGTTCTGTGCTTGAATGATGACTTTCAACCTGAAGTTTATTCACACCAGCCTCTTAACTAGTCACTGCGGACAGAGACTGTTCCCAATTTTAAATGAATTTGTATTTGCCTGTTAAGTTTATTTACTATCCCATTCATCCGCACAATATCCAAAGAACATGCTAAGAATTGTGCTATCGTTGCTATTTTGTTTTCCAACTAGACTCAGCTACTCTCTCCTAGAATTCTGCAGTGTAATAAGATCTTAGGAGGATAGTAAAATCTACTGATTCGTGAGGTGAACTGTGAACTGTGCACTAAGATCAGTTAAGACCCTTTCTCATGCATCGAAAGCCAACACAGTTTAAGCCAGTTTGAAAACTACCTGGTACAGATTTTCCGACAATAATTGTCACTTAATACCCTAGTCACAAATCCCAAGTTCCCAAGTTGACAAGTTACTTGCTTGGTTCCTCCGCACCAGGCCAGTGCAGTGTCCTGACAGTAATTTTGGATCATTTCACTTCCTTTCCTGTATAGTGTGGGAGTACATTAGCTTAGTCGGATAGGATATGATGCAAAGTGAGGCTATTCAAAAAGGGAGAGAGACAAAAAGCAGGTGACTATAGGCCGATGTTGGAATCAATTATTAAGGAAGTAACAGAAGCACATTTGGAAAATCATAATCTGATCAAGTAGAATCAGCATGGTTTCATGAAAGGGAAATCGTGTCTGACTAATTTATTAGTTTTTCGAGGAAGTCTCAATCAGAGTGAATAGATGGGAACAAGTAGATGTGTTGTATTTGGACTTCCAGAAGGTGTTCGACAAGTAACCTCACAAAAGATGAAAGATGAAATCATAAGATAAGAACTCATGGTGTTGGAGGTGGTATATTGGCATGGATAGAGAGTTGGCTCATGGACAGGAAACAGAGTGTGGATAAGGGGTTCTTTTTCAGGTTGGTGACCTGTAACCAGTGGGGTTCCACAAGGATCAGTCCTGGGACAACATATATTAGTCGCTAGGAGGTAGAATTCAAATGTACTGCAGCCAACTTTGCAGATGACACAAAAATAGGTGGAAAGGCAAATTGCGAGAGGGATACACACAGTTTACAAAGACATATTGCAGATTAAGTAAGTGGGCAAAAAGTTGGCAAATGGAGCATCATGTGGGAAAATGTGAAGTTCATTTTGGAAGGGAGAACAAAAGAACAGAGTATTATTTAAATGGAGAAAAACTGCAGAAAGCTGCAACACAAAGGGACTCGGGGGTACCTGTGCACAAAACACAGAAAGCTAGCACACAGGTGCAGCAGGTAATCAGGAATGCTAATGGAATGTTGGCCTTTATTTCAAGGGGGGGTTTGGAGTATAAGAATAGTGAAGTCTCGCTGTAACTGTACAAGATATTGGTGAGACCACACCTGGAGCACTGTGAGCAGTTTTGTCCCCTTATCTAAGGAATGATATTGGGCGGGATTTTTGTGCCGCGCTCACCCAAGTCTGGAAAATCCCGCCCGAGGTCAACTGACTAGATACCTGACTGACTGAAAACCTTTGCATGGTCCATGTCCCACCCGCTACGATTCCCGTGACAGCCGGGACAGGAAAATTCCGCCCATTGTTTCAGTGGAGGCAGTTCAGAGAAGTTCCCTGGGATGATCCTTGGTTTGGAGGGATTGTCTTATGAAGAAAGGTTAAGCAAATTGGGATTCTACTCTTTGGCATTTAGAAGAATGAGATGTAATCTCATTGAAACCTATATGATTCTTGATAGGGGCTTGACAGGGAAAATGCTGAGAGGATGTTCCCTCTCATGAGAGAGTCTAGGAGCAGAGAGCATAAACTCAGAATAAAGAGACGCCAATTTAAGATTGGGATAATAGATTCCCTACAGTGCAGAAGGAGGCCATTCAGCCCGTCGAGCCTGTACTGTCCCTATCCCCGTGACCCCACATATTTACTCTCCTAAACTCCTTACACTAAGGGGTAATTTAGCATGGCCAGTCAACCTAACCGCACATCTTTGGAGTGTGGGGGGAAACAAGAGCAGCCGGAGGAAGCCCATGCCGACACAGGGAGAACATGCGAAGACCACACAAACCATCACCTGAGGCCAGAATTGAACCTGAGTCCCTGGCGCTGTGTGGCAGCAGCGCTAACCACTGTGCCACCGTGCCATGAGAAGGAACTTCTTCTCTCCAATGGTTTGGAACTCCTTGCCACTATGAGAGAGCTATGGAGGCAAAGTCCTTTTGTATATTAAGGCTGAGATAGATAGATTTTTGATCAGTGAGGGAATCAAAGGTTACGAGAAAAGGGCAGGAAATGTCGGATCAGTCATGATTCTATTGAATGGCGGGGCATGCCCAAAGGGCCGAATGGCCTCACAAAATGTAACATTTCAAAGTTTACAGATGATACCAAGTTGGGTGGGAGGGTGAGCTGTGACGAGGATGCAGAGATCCTTCAGCATGGTCTGGTGTAATTGGGTGAGTGGGCTAATCAATGGCAGATGCAGTATAATTTGGATAAGTGTGAGGTTATTCACTTTGGAAGCAAAAACAAGAAGGCAGATTACTACCTGAATGGCTGTAAATTGGGAGAGGGCAGTGTGCAGCAGGACCTGGGTGTCCTTGTGCACCAGTCACTGAAGGTAAGCATGCGTGTGCAGCAGGTAGTAAAGAAGGCAAATGGCATGTTGACCTTCATTGCGAGAGGTTTCGAGTACAGGAGCAGGGATGCGTTGTTGCAACTACACAGAGCCTTGGTGAGGCCACACCTAGAGCATTGTGTGTAGTTTTGGTCTCCTTTTCTGAGGAAGGATGTTCTCGCTCTCGAGGGAATGCAGTGAAAGTTTACCAGGCTGATTCCCGGGATGGCAGGAATGATGTATGAGGAGAGATTGACTAGGTTAGGATTGT
Source organism: Mustelus asterias (assembly GCF_964213995.1). NCBI lineage: Eukaryota > Metazoa > Chordata > Chondrichthyes > Carcharhiniformes > Triakidae > Mustelus > Mustelus asterias. The sequence continues at coordinate 22,304,156 of NC_135807.1, forward strand.
TTTTGCTGGAGTTCAGACGAATGAGGGAGGATCTCATAGAGACTTATAAAATTCTAACAGAACTAGACAGGGAAGATGCAGGAAGGATATTCCCGATGGTGGGAGAGTCCAGAACCAGGGGTCACAGTCTGAGGATTTGGGGTAGACCGTTTAGGACGGAGTTGAGGAGACATTTCTTCACTCAAAGAGTAGTGAGCCTGTGGAATTCATTACCACAGGAAGTAGTTGATGCCAAAACATTGAATGTATTCAAGAGGTGGCTGGATATAGCACTTGGGGCAAATGGGATCAAAGATTATGGGAAGAAAGCAGGATTCGGCTATCGAGTTGGATGATCAGACATGATTGTAATGAATGGTGGAGCAGGCTCGAAAGGCCAAATGGCCTCCTCCTGGTCCTGTCTACTATGTTTCTATGTCTCCTGTTCCTAATTCATATGATCTTATGGTTGAATCCTGTACCGGTTGTGGTAGTTCATGGAGATCTGCCTCCTCACTGTAAAATGGCCAAACCTTGCTCATTGCTAGAATGGCATGATAGGAATGGAGGTACGAGTCAGAGAAGTTGTTTGAGAAAAGTTTAAAGAGCAACGCTATCTTCCACCCTTCTGCACTGAAGAACCGAATCATTCACTGAGGGTTGTGTACTGAATATAACCAGTCACAGAGAGCAGGAATTGGAGAAGCATCAGGAGTAATTTTAAGATCGGAGGAGAACCTCATTTACAATTGTGGGCAATGAGTGCTGAACAAGGTTTCTCTCCATGATATAATGTCCATCTACAGTTGAGATTACGTGTGCTAAGAGTGGTGACACTTTTCAGATGAGACCTTAACTTGAGGCCCCATCTGCCCTCCCAGATCGACTACCCACCATTCGACTAACCCTTGATCCGACCCAACTACCACCCCTATCTGACTAACCCTGACCTGATTCCTGCTGGGGACGGGAGGTGGATGCTGTGCTGACCACCCATGACCTTGCGCTGTTCAGCGCATTGTCTATGCATACATAGAGCACAGTGAATCTTGTGTTGGGGACAGACAGGAAGTCACCATGCTGTCATTACCTTACAGAGTCAAAGGTCCCTTTAAGTAAGGGCATCCAGATGACCATGGCACTATCTCACAGAAGAGGAGTTGTCCCTGGTACCCAGGTTGAATCCTATTTTTTTAATTTGTGGGACATGAGTGTTGCTGGCTGGCCAGCATTTTATTGCCCATCCCTAGTTGCCCTTGGAGGACAGTTGAAAGCCAACCATATTGCTGTGGCTCTGGAGTCACATGTAGGCCAGACCAGATAAGCACAGCAGATATCCTTCCCTAAAGGACATTAGTGAACCAAATGGGTTTTCCGACAATCGGCAATGGTTTCATGGTCATCAGTAGATTCTTAATTCCAGATATCTTTGGTGAATTCAAATTCCACCAACTGCCATGGCGGGATTCGAACCCCAGAACACTATCTGATATTCTGGATTTATAATCTAGCGATAATACCACTAGGCCATCGCATCTCCTAATATACCTCCAGCAAAGCACAAAAGCAGATTATCTGGTCAGTATCACCTTGCTGTCTATAAGAGTTTGCTATGTGAAAATAGGCTGCCATGTTTTCTACATTACAACAGCAGCGTCTAATTCAAAAAGTACACCATTGACTGGAAGCTGTAAAGTGCTTTGCGATGTCCCCAGGCCATGAATGATGCTGTATAAAGGGAAGACTCTCATCTTGTCTTAATAGATTTTACTGGACAGAAGTCCATCAGGAATACAGACACAGATTTCCAACTTTTGCAGCAAATCAGCATTATACTTTGCAGCAAATGTAAATTCTTAAAATAACCCCAGCGTCTTTTAAAAGTGTTTTAAGTTTGTAAGGCTGCAGATGTAAGGGTAGGGGTTCGAAAGCTCTGTTGCCAACATGTATCTGAGTTGCTGACATTAGCACCCAGCAGGTGAGGCTGTTTGATTTTTGGAAAATTATTCCTGTAATATTGCACATTAGAATCATAGAATCACAGAATCTCTACAGTGCAGAGGGAGGCCATTCGGCCCATTGAGGCTGCACTGACAACAATCCCACCCAAGCCCTATCCCTGTAACCCCATGTATTTACCTTGCTAATCCCCCTGACACTAAGGCGCAATCTAGTATAGCCAATCCACCTAACCTGCACATCTTTGGAATGTGGGAGAAAACTGGAGCACCCGATAGAAACCCATGCTGACACCGGGAGAACGTGCAAACTCCACACAGACAGTGACCAGAGGCCGGAATTGGACCCGGGTCCCTGGTACTGTGAGGAAGAAATTCATTCATTTAAGCTACTTTCTCTTCTCTTCCAATGGAGTGAAGCAGCTGCTCAGAGCTTACTCAAGATCAGACTCTCCACTGGAAATTATCTGGCCTGTGTTCCCTGGCCCTAATCATAAAGTGAACAAGGTATGGAGAGGCAGATGTCACAGCTGAATCCAACATTCAACCCGTCAAACATAGGAGCTTGTGAAAATCACAGACTGCAAAAGACCAACTTATACCTCTAGCCTGTCCCTTGCATTGCTGCAGTGCAACTCAACACCATAGCCCTCGCTGCCCCTGACATAATGATGCGCAAGTTAGGTGGATTGGCCATGCTAAATTGCCCCTCAGTGTCAGTAGGTTTAGTAGGGTAAATCCGTAGGGTTACAGGGATAGGGCCTGGATGGGATTGCTGTTGGTGCAGGTTCAATTGGTAGAATGGCCTTCTTCTGCACTATAGGGATTCCATATACCACCATATTATGTAGTACCATTGTCTGACCGAGTGAGAAGGGGTGAATTGGTTCCCCTCTATTCAACCTCCTCAGTTGGTCACAACAAAGGTTTTAAGATTCCTGTTCAATAGGATATGCCTTTTCCAAATCAAACTGTATGTAGCAATTAATGCTGTGAGCAATAAGGAGCCATATGAAGAGGGCTTTTGTGAGTATAAGGAAGAGGAACATTAGTACACACACACATACACACACACATACAAGCACACACACATGTGCATGTGCACATGTACGTGTGCATGTGCACACATGCACTCATACAATATGATGAATTTTGATGGGTGCCTGGATTATAGGAAATGTCTTTCTCCTGAGGGTGATTTGTTGCTTTCTCAGCTTTACCGTGGAATGTGACCTTGCAATTTGAAGCAGTTTGCTCTGTCTCAGATCAAAGTGCAAATTTTCCATTCAGTTGAAAGTTGAAAAATCACATTTTCAAAGGGGAAGGGGCAAAACATTCTCATACCATTGCCAAGACATATGAACTTTCCCCAGTGGAGATCGTTTCAGGAACATGATGTCCAATGTCCAATGTCCAATGTCCAAAGATGTGCGGGTTAGGTTGATTGGACAGGTTAAAAAGAAAATTGCCCCTTAGAGTCCTGAGATGCGTAGGTTAGTGGGATTAGCGGGTAAATATGTGGGGGTAGGGCCTGGGTGGGATTGTGGTCGGTGCAGACTCGATGGGCTGAATGGCCTCCTTCTGCACTGTAGGGTTTCTATGATTTCTATGATTTCTATGAGTATTTTATGTGTTAACACTGCTCTTTGTTTCTCAGCTCTGAAAAAAAAAGAACCAAAAATCCAAGGGTGAATATTGGAAGGCAGCGCAGAGATCCACAAACTACACGACTGACCCAAATCAACACTGCAAAATAACTAATGTCCCAGGCTCAATTCTACTCAACCTTTTAAAACAAAGCAGTAGAGAAATTAAATTTTGTGAGCAATGTGTAACAATTCAAGCTTACAATAACCATCTGCTAATACAATTAATGTAACTGAACAAAATTGGAGTCACAGTTTGATATTGGCCGGAATTCTCCGACTTCACCTGAGGCTGGGATTAACCAGTCCTGCTGCTGTTTAAGAGTGAGAACACCACGGTGTGCGATGAGGAGTCCTACCACAGCCCTGACCCTCATCCCTCCACCCCTCCGTGACTTGCACCCATCTCATTCCCATTCACTGAGATAATATCTGCTCTGCCTCACAACATCTCTCCTGAGACAACAGCCACATTCCCCATTATTTCCTCTGTACCTCGCCAGGGTGAATAGCACTGAGCCTCCATTTTCTCATGACATCTAACCCACCCACCTTCCCCCCTCCGCCCCACACCTCGCCCCTCCTCCACCGCCGTATGGTGAGAGTAACCCCCATCTCCGGCCCCGAGCTGTACTTACCTGAACCCTAGTGTTCTCCCCGGTGCCTCTTGAGTATTGGACAGGCTGTGAAGTAATGGCTGCCTGAGTGCCCACCTCCGGTACCCCCCCTTGGAAGTGAAGGTGCTGGGTTCATAGTTATGTAGAGCTGGTGTAAATGATGGTGGTGTGACATCACACCGGCGGCTGCTGCGTATTCGGTGTGGGCTCAATATCCGGAGTGAATGCTCAATAATGGGATGCTAATATATTAAAATGAGCTTCCCACATTTCGCGGCATGTTCTGCATCACTCTGCCAGCGAGCCTGGCCCAAAACTGCAAAATGCCAACTCGCCGGCCAGAATCACGTTTTTCAAAACGCAACGGATTTTGAGCGTGTCGCCATTCTCGTGCACGGAGAATCTGGGCTCAGGATTCCACCCAATGTTTCTGTACACTGGATGGTAATGCACTGCTGCTCTGCAATGATATGGAGGAAGGTTTGCATTACAGGTTTTACAGATAGACTTTGATACTATAGGCTATGCAGATAGAGCTTTGTAATGTCAAAGCATTATGGAGGGAGCTCTGTAATATCAAAGCAGTATGAAGGGGGCTCTGTAATATCAAAGCGTTATGGAGGGAGCTCTGTAATTGAGGATACTGTAGGCAGGCCTTTGCTGCTTTGTTTCGTTTTTACCAATGTGACGTTTAATTGACATTTAGGAAGAAATTGCTAAGCAGATTATGGATAGGTGTGGAGGTCACAGGGTAGTTGTCATGGGGGACTTTAACTTTCCAAATATTGACTGGAACCTATGTAGGTCAAATAGTTCGGATGGGGCAGTTTTTGTGCAGTGTGTGCAGGAGGGTTTCCTGACACAATATGTGGATAGGCCGACAAGAGGTGGGGCCACATTGGATTTGGTACTGGGAAATGAACCGGGCCAAGTGTTAGATTTGGTTGTGGGAGAGCACTTTGGAGATAGTGACCACAATTCAGTGTCTTTTGTTATTGCAATGGAGAGGGATAGGGCCGTACGGCAGGGCAAGGTTTACAATTGGGGGAGAGGTAATTATGATGCGATTAGGCAAGAATTAGGGGGCATAAGATGGGAACAGAAACTGTCAGGGAAAGGCACTAATGAAAAGTGAAACTTTTTCAAGGAACAAATACTGGGTGTCCTTGATAGGTATGTCCCTGTCAGGCAGGGAGGAAATGGCAGAGTGAGGGAACCATGGTTCACGAAAGAGGTGGAATGTCTTGTGAAAAGGAAGAGTGAAGCTTATGTAGGGATGAGGAAACAAGGTTCAGATGGCGCGATTGAGGGTTACAAGTTAGCAAGGAATGAGCTGAAAAAGGGGCTTAGGAGAGCTAGGAGGGGACATGAGAAGTCCTTGGCGGGTCGGATCAAGGAAAACCCCAAGCCTTTTTACTCTTATGTGAGGAATAAAAGAATGACCAGGGTGAGGTTAGGGCCGGTCAAGGACAGCAGTGGGAACTTGTGTATGGAGTCAGTAGAGATAGGCGAGGTGATGAATGAATACTTTTCTTCAGTGTTCACCAAGGAGAGGGGCCATGTTTTTGAGGAAGAGAAGGTGTTACAGGCTAATAGGCTGGAGGAAATAGATCTTAGAAGAAGATCTTAGATGTTCGGAGGGAGGATGTCCTGGCAGTTTTGAATAAACTGAAGGTTGATAAGTCCCCTGGGCCTAATGAAATGTATCCTAGGATTCTTTGGGAGGCAAGGGATGAGATTGCAGAGCCTTTGGCTTTGATCTTTGGGTCCTCACTGTCCACGGGATGGTGCCAGAGGACTGGAGAGTGGCAAATGTTGTTCCTCTGTTTAAGAAAGGGAATTGAAATGACCCTGGTAATTATAGACCGGTTAGTCTTACTTCGGTGGTCGGTAAATTGATGGAAAAGGTCCTTCGGGATGGGATTTACGACCATTTAGAAAGATGCGGATTAATCCGGGATAGTCAGCATGGATTCGTGAAGGGCAAGTCGTGCCTCACAAATTTGATTGAATTTTTTGAGGAGGTAACTAAGTGTGTTGATGAAGGTAGGGAAGTTGATGTCATATACATGGATTTTAGTAAGGCGTTTGATAAGGTCCCCCATGGTTGGCTTATGATGAAAGTAAGGAGGTGTGGGATAGAGGGAAAGTTGGCCGATTGGATATGTAACTGACTGTCTGATCGAAGACAGAGGGTGGTGGTGGATGGAAAATTTTTGGACTGGAGGCAGGTTGCTAGCGGAGTGCCACAGGGATCAGTGCTTGGTCCTCTGCTCTTTGTGATTTTTATTAATGACTTAGAGGAGGGGGCTGAAGGGTGGATCAGTAAATTTGCTGATGACACCAAGATTGGTGGAGTAGTGGATGAGGTGGAGTACTGTTGTAGGCTGAAAGAGACATTGATAGGCTGCAAAGCTGGGCTGAAAAATGGTAAATGGAGTTTAACCCTGATAAATGTGAAGTGATTCATTTTGGTAGGACTAATTTAAATGTGGATTACAGGGTCAAAGGTAGGGTTCTGAAGACTGTGGAGGAACAGAGAGATCTTGGGGTCCATATCCACAGATCTCTGAAGGTTGCCACTCAAGTGGATAGAGCTGTGAAGAAGGCCTATAGTGTGTTAGCTTTTATTAACAGGGGGTTGGAGTTTAAGAGCCGTGGGGTTATGCTGCAACTGTACAGGACCTTGGTGAGACCACATTTGGAATATTGTGTGCAGTTCTGGTCACCTCACTATAAGAAGGATGTGGAAGCGCTGGAAAGAGTGCAGAGGAGATTTACCAGGATGCTGCCTGGTTTGGAGGGTAGGTCTTATGAGGAAAGGTTGAGGGAGCTAGGGCTGTTCTCTCTGGAGCGGAGGAGGCTGAGGGGAGACTTAATAGAGGTTTATAAAATGATGAAGGGGATAGATAGAGTGAACGTTCAAAGACTATTTCCTCGGGTGGATGGAGCTATTACAAGGGGGCATAACTATAGGGTTCGTGGTGGGAGATATAGGAAGGATATCAGAGGTAGGTTCTTTATGCAGAGAGTGGTTGGGGTGTGGAATGGACTGCCTGCAGTGATAGTGGAGTCAGACACTTTAGGAACATTTAAGCGGTTATTGGATAGGCACATGGAGCACACCAGGATGATAGGGAGTGGGATAGCTTGATCTTGGTTTCAGATAAAGCTCGGCACAACATCGAGGGCCGAAGGGCCTGTTCTGTGCTGTACTGTTCTATGTTCTATGTTCTATGTTCTATTTGGAAAAGTGTTAACCGAGTAAATACGGAGCATGAATACAGACATTGACCAGTGTGGCGGAGTGGTCTGTCCCACTGCTGTAAATTCCATGCAACCCTACAGAATATAACAAGTTGTGAGTCTGGAGCAGACTCGATGAGAACGTGTCGGGCCTGTCAGCAGCGGCTGGGGCACCCGGCAGGATCAGCCATCAGCAGTGAGGGACAGAAAATGATAATGATACACTGTGGGTGCTGCCAGCAAGCTGGATTCAACTGAGCTCGCATAATGAGATATGTCAGTAAAGAGTTTGGATCTTTCCACTGTGCCTGCCACGGAGAACAGGTGCACAATTTCCAAGGCTGATTTGAAGGCACTTGCCCATGACATCCAGGTGCCAGGCAACATCACTTTTCCTCCCAGTGTGTTGAACTGCCTTCCTACTGACAATACTCTGAACTGATGATAACTTCAAATCATTGCAATGATTTGCTTGTTGTCAAAGGGGCCAGATACGAATGTGGTTCTTGAGCAATGTTCTAGTCTTTAAAATGTGATTATTACAGATTTAAAGATGCCTGGCAGGTGACTGA